>NW_027055576.1:0-7144 GCF_011386835.1 Chrysemys picta bellii | reverse complement strand
CCTTAGGCCAGGTCTACACTACCCCCCTAATTCGAACTAAGGTACGCAACTTCAGCCAAAGCAAAACCAGGACCAGCTGAGGAGGCGACTGCAGCGCGGCGACGAGAGTGATGAGGAAATTGACATGGACATAGACCTCTCACAAAGTACAGGCCCCAGCAGTGTGCAAATCATGGTGTTACTGGGGCAGGTTCATGCCGATTCTGGGACCGGGAAACAAGCACAGACTGGTGGGACCGCATCGTGCTGCAGGTGTGGGACGATTCCCAGTGGCTGCGAAACTTTCGCATGCGTAAGGGCACTTTCATGGAACTTTGTGACTTGGTTTCCCCTGCCCTGAAGCGCCAGAATACCAGGATGAGAGCAGGCCTCACAGTTGAGAAGCGAGTGGCGATAGCCCTGTGGAAGCTTGCAACGCCAGACAGCTACCGGTCAGTCGGGAATCAATTTGGAGTGGGCAAATCTACTGTGGGGGCTGCTGTGATCCAAGTTGCCAGGGCAATGAAAGACCTGGTGATCTCAAGGGTAGTGACTCTGGGAAACGTGCAGGCCACAGTGGATGGTTTTGCTGAAATGGGATTCCCAAACTGTTGTGGGGCCATAGACGGAACCCATATCCCTATCTTGGCACCGGAGCACCAAGCCACCAACTACATAAACCGCAAGGGGTACTTTTCAATGCTGCTGCAAGCCCTGGTGGATCACAAGGGACGTTTCACCAACATCAACTTGGGATGACCGGGAAAGGTACATGATGCTCGCGTCTTCAGGAACTCTGGTCTGTTTCGAAAGCTGGAGGAAGGGACTTTCTTCCCGGACCAGAAAATAACCGTTGGGGATGTTGAAATGCCTATGGTTATCCTTGGGGACCCAGCCTACCCCTTAATGCCAATGCCGGTTTGATGTGAGAGATCACTCACGCAGTGCCAGGCAACAGATTTCAGCTTGCAGGCAGCCATGGAAAGCCACAGTCTTTTGGCTTTTTTCACCTTCTTAACATGTGGGAATGGTTTCAAACTGTAGCGCCCTCATTTCCCATACCAAGCACCCGTTGGGTTGGCCATTTAAAATGGGTTTGCAATGTAAAAGGAGGGGCTGCGGTTCCCGGGTTAACATGCAGCACAAATCCAACTAACCCCCCCTCCCTCCCAACACCCAATTCTCTGGGATGATCACTTCACCCCTCCCCCCACCGCGTGGCTAACAGCGGGGAACATTTCTGTTCAGCAGAGCAGGAATGGGCACCTCTGAATGTCCCCTTAATAAAATCACCCCATTTCAACCAGGTGACCGTGAATGATATCACTCACCTGAGGATAACAAAGGGAGATAAGGAATGGATGTTGTCTGCATGCCAGCAAACACCGGGACCATACGCTGCCATGCTTTGTTATACAATGATTCCAGACTACGTACTACTGGCCTGGCGTGGTAAAGTGTCCTACCATGGTGGACGGGATAAGGCAGCCCTCCCCAGAAACCTTTTGCAAAGGCTTTGGGAGTACATGAAGGAGAGCTTTCTGGAGATGTCCCTGGAGGATTTCTGCTCCATCCCCATACACGTTAACAGACTTTTCCAGTAGCTGTACTGACCGTGATTGCCAGGGCAAATTAATCATTAATCATTAAACACACTTGCTTTTACCTTGCTGCTGTGAGCTATCCACATTATCTTCATCCTCCTCTTCCTCGTACCCCGAACCCTCTTCCCTGTGTGTTTCTCCAATGAAGGAGTCATAGCACACGGTTGGGGTAGTGGTGGCTGCACCCCCTAGAATGGCATGCAGCTCCGCGTAGAAGCGGCAAGTTTGCGGCTCTGCCCCGGACCTTCCATTTGCTTCTCTGGCTTTGTGGTAGGCTTGCCTTAGCTCCTTAATTTTCACGCGGCACTGCTGTGCGTCCCTGTTATGGCCTCTGTCCTTCATGGTCTTGGAGACCTTTTCTAATATTTTGCCATTTCTTTTACTGCTACGGAATTCAGCTAGCACTGATTCATCTCCCCATATGGCGAGCAGATCCCGTACCTCCCGTTCGGTCCATGCTGGAGCTCTTTTGCGATCCTGGGACTCCATCACAGTTACCTGTGCTGATGAGCTCTGCGTGCTCACCTGTGCTCTCCACGCTGGGCAAACAGGAAGTGAAATTCAAACGTTCGCGGGGCTTTTCCTGTCTACCTGGTCAGTGCATCTGAGTTGAGAGTGCTGTCCAGAGCGGTCACAATGAAGCACTGTGGGATAGCTCCCAGAGGCCAATAACGTCGAATTCCGTCCACACTACCCCAATTCTGACCCGCTAAGGCCGATTTTATCGCTAATCCCCTCGTCGGAGGTGGAGTAAAGAAACCGGTTTAAAGGGCCCCTTAAGTCGAAAGAAAGGGCTTCGTCATGTGAACGTTTCCAGGCTTAATTCGATTTAACGCTGCTAAAGTCGACCTAAACTCGTAGTGTAGACCAGGCCTCAGAAAGTGCTCTGTCTCAGAAGAGAGGCAATCCACATGGAGATTATGACTGACTCACTTTAAGGCATAGGAAATTACTAATGTAAACTGTGCTTAAAGAAACCTGTCACCACCCATTTTGCATCTAGCCCTGTGGTTTAGTTTGTATTGCACAGCAGCGTGGATGCTCATTATAGTACGCCTAGGATTTGCTTCTTTGCCGATGCCACTTGCTGTTATTTTGGCCGGCTTTGAGAAACGTGTGTGTCTTTGTGCCAAGGAGACGCTCATTTGGGGCAAAAGCGCACACTCTCATATTGGTCCAAAGCACACCCATGGGGCTTCCCAATGTTTAATTTGACATTAAAATGTTACTGGCCATATAGCGCTCTCCATTATTTGCTTCTTCGCTAGATGGATGAATTTCTCCATCACAGCTTCCTGTGGAGAGAACCATTGCTGAGATAATGCCATGGGAAGTTTAATTATTATCTTTGTAGAGACCACAAAACCACACTATTTTCAATGGGGCTTTGTGTTGGCATAGCTGAAACCATAAAGAAATGTTCAGTCAAAAGCCACAGCTGTTCCCATTCTGTAGATTATAGGTGTTGGCATGTAACTGTAGCACCCTCAGCTAGAGTCAGCCAACTGTACAAACAAGATAGTACAGTTACAGGAAAATCTGGAAACACAAGAGGAATTCTACTGATTGGTGGAGAAGATGATGATTTGTGTCGTTCTGCGACTCCAGAGGTAATGTGTGTCCCCGGCCCTGCATTGAACAAGTGGAAGCAAGGAAATAACACTGCTTCTTCCACCTACAAGTTAGTCACTCTGAACTCTTCATAAGCCTTGGCTGTTTCTTTCACCAAGAAAAGAAGTGTGATTCACTTGGCGGGGGAGGGATAGCTCAGTGGTTTGATCATTGGCCTGCTAAACCCAGGGTTGTGAGTTCAATCCTTGAGGGGGCCACTTAGGGATCTAGGGAAAAATCAGTACTTGGTCCTGCTAGTGAAGGCAGGGAGCTGGACTCAATGACCTTTCAGGGTCCCTTCCAGTTCTAGGAGATGGGATATCTCCATTATTTATTCAGACAGGTTAGGGTAACAGACACAGATTTCTGTTTTGTATGGTGGAGACCAGGGAAATTCAGGTACCTGAGAAATTCTGGTGTCTCCAAGGAAAGTACACACACGGCAGCCAGCACTGACTTCAGAAATGCAGCAGTGGAAATCTGGGCAGCTCCAGTGAAAGGAACAGGCCAGACTGAGTCACTTTGACTCACACTTGCTTTCAGTGAGGCTCACCAGGGGTAAGATGGTCTTTTATGGGGTCTGGCTTGGGGAGTAAGGAAGTGACCCTTTTGGGAGCATATATCTAAAGCTAGCTTGTGGCTTGGGCACAGCCCCGAACAAGGGGTGGTGTATTCGCTGCACTGGCCCAGAAGCAGCCCCAGGAGGTGCTGCCACTCAGACACCCTGCCACAGGATACACTCACTGCTGGGGCACCTCCTTGTGGCCGCGTCTGGGGATTAGCTGCACTTAGGTCCGACGCCCCTTTCCTCACCTCGTGGTCTCTCTCTCTCTCTCTCTCTCTCTGGGACTCAGGGTACTCCTTCTTTGTGACTCAGCCCTCCAGCCAGGTCACTATGGTCATGCCCTTCTGGGGTAGCAAAGTCCCACTGGACGACTGTCCTAGGAAGTCTTCTGCCCCACTGACCAGACTGGGCCACTTTCCTCAGTGGCTGGTAGGGGAACCCAGGCCTTCCCCTCCACTCTGGGGTCCAGCCCAGGGACCCTACAACCGGTAGCTGAGGTCTGCACAATCCCAAACCTTGCTACTGTTTCCCTGGGCTGCTCCTACTTCACCTCTGCCAGGCTCTTTCTCCACCCTCGTCTGGGTACGCCCTTCCCTCAGGGCTGGGACTCCAGAGCTGCTGGTCTCCGCATGGTTTCCTCCTTTCCCTCGCCAAGGCTGGAGAGTGACGGCAGAGCTCCACACTGCAGCCTCTGTCTGCTGCAACCTGCCTGGCTTTAGCATACCCCACCCGTTCCTTCTCAGCTGGGCTCTACTCCCAGTCAGGGGTTGCTTATCCAGCCCAGTTCCCCTCAGGTGTAGCCTATCAAGTTAATTGGCCCCCTTTTCAGCCTCATTAACCCTTTCAAGGCTGGTCAGGGTTGAGCACCCTGTCACACACCCCTCCGAGTCACAATCCCTCCCTGCTTCCTCCTTATGCTGTTGTGGGATGGTACGTGGCTACTGGCCTACACCAGACTAAATTACACCTCCTGGGCACTCTCCTGCATTTCTGAATAAGCCCTTCAACATTATTATTATAATTAATTACTTGTATTACTGTAGGCGCCCTCGTAATAGACCGGGACAGCATTATGCTGGGTGCTATACAAACCCAGAACTAGAAGATGGCTCTTGCCGCAAGGAGCTTACAGTCTGGGGATATAGCTACACTTAAACGCTGTTGCAGCTGCACCACTGTAGTGCTTCAGTGTAGACACTACCTACACCGACTGCAGGGCTTCTCCATCAGCATAGGTAATCCACCGCCACAAGAGGTGGTAGCTAGGTCTAGCTAGACCTAGCACAGTCTACACCGGCGGTTCGGTTGGCATTGTGACAGTACCTCCAATAAGGCTTTATGGAAATATGCATATGAATGTATATATATAACATAACTAGAATGTGTTTTATACTACATATGCCATGTAACATATCTCTGTAAAGGTTATGATCTACTGAATCTATTAATCCTATTTGTATGCATGTATCATTGTTGTATTCAAAGTTATGAATATTGGCTGCATACTTGTTTGATTCTAAGTAGGCTGTAGTGAAGCAGTTGGTCAGCTTCCTGAGAAAAGACTATTCTCAGTAAGTGCCCAATCAGAAAACACTTAAGCCAACAATGAACTTGGAGACACCAATACACATCTGGGCTTTCCCAGGAATGTGGCCGGGCTGGTAAGGAACTCAGTCGTGCATGGACATGTGACTTGCCCAGGTGACTCCAAAACTCCATCTTGGAGCTGGACTTTACATAGGAGAGGGGAGGGGGTCTCCACCCACAAGAGAAAGTCTATTTAAGCCCGTGGGAGACCCCTCCATTTTGTCTTCAGCTGGCTAAAGAGAGAGCCTCTCCACCCCCAAGGATACCTGAAAGAAACTGGAACAAAGAACAGTGACTGCAAGGGGTCTGAGTGGACCCAGACTAAAAGGAGGTTAGTCTGTAAAAGGGAGCATTCTGGAACTGGTGAGATTATCTGTATTCAGTTTGATTAGACATAGATTTGCATGTTTTATTTTATTTTGCTTGGTGACTTACTTTTTCTGTTAGTACTTGGAACCACTTAAATCCTACTTTCTGTATTTAATAAAATCACTTTTTACTTATTAATTAACTCAGAGTATCTGTTAATACCTGGCCGGGGGGGCGGGGGAACAGCTGTGCATATCTCTCTATCAGTGTTATAGAGGGCGAATAAACTTATACAGGGTAAAACGGATTTATTTGGGTTAGACCCCACTGGGAGTTGGGCATCAGAGTGTTAAAGACAAGAACATTTCTGTTAGCTGCTTTCAGGTAAGCCTACAGCTGTTAGGGGACATGATTCAGACCTGGGTCTGGGTTTGCAGCAGGCTAGCAAGTCTGGCTCAAACCAGGCAGGGCACTGAAATCCTAAGCTGACGGGGCAGGAAGGCAGGGGCAGAAGTAGTCTTGGCACATCAGGTGGCAGCTTCCAAGGGGGGTTCTGTGATCCAACCCGTAACAGGCAAAGCTATGTCTCTTGGGGTGTGGATGTAGCTGTACTGATGTAAGTTTCTTGTGTAGATCAGGCCTAGGTGTAGGATAAGAGACAACAGATGGATAGAGAGAGATGGGGGAGTACAGGGTAACAATGAGACACCACTAGTTAGCATGACAGGCAGTGGACTCAGCCTAACTGTTGTCAAGTGTTTAATAGACATAATGGAAAAGGAGCATTTTAAGAAGGGCTGTGGAGTAGGACAAGAAGTTAATTTTGCACATGTTTAGAGGGAGAACCTCCCAAGCTTAAGGGCACTATGGGAGAAAGCACAAAGGGGCTTGTTTAAAAACTTAACAAGTGGGCAATTGTGACAGTCTGTACCCTTAAGTTTTACCAGCCTATTGTAAACTTTGTACAAAGTATGCCTTCTGAGGTATCATTTGAAAGCTCATAATTTGCTGAACATTGTTGTCCTGGTAAATATGTATGGCAACATTGTATGTAAAGTTATAAAGATTCTACTGTATGACTTTACTGAGACATGCTCCAAGTTTAGAAAAGCAGGCACAAACCAGTTCCTCAGAGACAAAAGGCAAACTGATGCCTCAGCCAGGTATCAGCATAATCAAATGGACTATCGCCTGGGTAAGTGTCCATTTTGTGGCAGGAAGAAGGGTGTGAGCAAGAAATGTACATCTCGGCAGTGGAACAGCTGGAGATTCCCATGCAAACAGGCTGGCTGCCACCAGAACCCCAACTGGAGATGATTCTCAGAGGAGGAAGAGGCATAAAAATGAGGAACAGAGGCCTCAAATTGCCTCCCTTTCTCTCTACCCATGACACCCATGACTAATGAACAAGAAAAGGAACGGAACATTGGATTGGGTGAGGGGTCCAACAATGCAAAAGAACATGTGGTGAGAGACTTTTGTTTTGAAT
>NW_027055575.1:0-7146 GCF_011386835.1 Chrysemys picta bellii | reverse complement strand
TATTCTTTGAGATGAGACCAGGAGCCCTTTCATTGGGTCTGCCACTGCTATGAACAACTGGCTCGACTTTCTCAACGGCTTAGTGTGCTCGATGTAGAAAGCTAGTGCTCGTCGAACATTGAGGGAGTGTAGCCTCTGCTCCCAGTTACTAGCATGTGGCTTAGGGTAAAAGACGGGTAGGAAAATGTTCTGATTGGTGTGGAAGTGCCACACCTCCTTGGGGAGAAAGGCCGGGTGAGGCCTGAGTTGCACCTTATCCTTGTGGAAAACCATGTAAGGTAGATAAGAGGTGAGAGCTTTTACCTCAGACACCCTCCTTGCAGACATAATGATAACCAGGAAAGCTAGCTTCCAAGACAGATACAGGAGGGAGCAAGTTGCCAGAGGTTCGAATGGGGGCCCCATGAGCCTGGAGAGGACCAGGTTAAGGTCCCACGCAGGGACAGGCTGCCGGATCTGGGGATGTAGGTGATCCAGACCTTTGAGGAAGCGACCAACCATAGGGTTAGCGAAGACGGATCAACCAGACACTCCTGGGTGGAAGGCCGAGATAGCAGTGAGGTGTACCCTTTCGAAGGACGCCGCCAGTCCTTGCTGTTTCAGGTGTAGGAGGTAATCCAAGATGAGAGGTATAGGCGCCTGGAGTGGGGGATGTAAGATGCTGTTCACACCAACACAAGAATCTCTTCCTCTTTGGCAGATACGTGGCTCTAGTGGAGGGCTTCCTGCTGCCAAGGAGAATATCCCTTATTGTTCTGAGCACAGAAGTTCCATGGGGTTCAGCCATGAAGCTTCCAAGCCGTCAGGTGGAGGAACCGCAGGTCAGGGTGATGCAGGCCACCGTGGTCCCAAGTGAGTAAGTCAGGGAGGAGATATAACATGACCGGTGCATCCACAGACAGGTCAGGTAGCGTGATGTACCAGTGTTGTCGAGGCCATGCCAGAGCTATCAGAATGATCTTTGTCCCCTCCCTGCAGATCTTGAGCAAGACCTTGTGTATGAGAGGGAACGGGGGAAAGGCATAGTGCAGGTGACCTCTCCGGGGTAGCAGGAATGCATCCACGAGTGAGCCTGTGCTGTGACCCTGGAAGGAACAGAACATTGGGCAGTTCCTGTTGCGGCAGGTGGTAAACAGGTCGAGCTGGGGAAACCCCCACCTCTGGAAAATGAGGTGTAGGACATCCAGCGAGATGGACCACTCATGTGTGCAGAATAACCTTCTGAGGAGGTCCACCAGCATGTTCTGAACTCCTGATAAAAAGGATCCTTCCAGGTGAATGGAGTGCGCTATGCAGAACTCCCACAGATGGAGGCCTTCCCGACATAGGGGAGAGGAAATGGCTCCCCCTTGCTTGTTCATGTAAAACATGGTGGTGGTGTTGTCCTTTAGAACTGCTATGCACTGGTCTTGTAGTCAGGCCTGGAAGTCCTGGCAAGCTAGGTGCACCGTCCTCATCTCCCGCATGTTGATATGCAGGGAGAGCTCGTCCTGCGACCACAGGAGCTGTGTCTGGAGGTCCCACAGATGCGCACCGCATCCCAGGGCTAATGCGTCCGTAACTGGGGACAAGGAAGGTTGAGGGTTGTGGAAGGGGACTCCTTCGCACGCTGCTTGAGGATTGAGCCACCAGTGGAGGGATGTGAGGATCTGCCCTGGCACCATGGCCACTGAATTCAAGCTGTCACACCCTGGGCGGTAGGCTGAGGCAAGCCATGCCTACAGAGGTATGAGTCACAACCAGGTGACGTAAGTGCAAGCAGACATGTGGCTGAGGAGACTCAGGCACCCCTTTGCTGTTGTGGTTGGGAATTGCTGGAGGCTTTGAATGATGCCCGCATTGGCTCAGAATCGGGTCCCGGGCAGAAGGGCGCGTGCCTGAACTGAGTCTAACACTGCCCCAATCAATTCTATTTGGGTCAGTTCCAAGGTCGACTTCCTCAAATTGAGGAGAGGACCCAGCTGCTCAAACATGCACCTGACCAAACAAATTTGGGACTGCACCTGTGCCCTGGTGCGATCCCTGAGCAGGCAGTCGTTGAGGTTGGGGTTTACTTGCACCTGTTGTTGGTGGAAGAAAGCAGCCATGACCAATATGCTCTTGGTGAACACTCGAGGGGCTGTTGAGAGGCCAAATAGTAGGACAGAGAATTGGTAATGCTTGTGGTTGACCACGAAGCATAGGAAGCGCCTGTGTGCTGGATGAATCACTATGTGGAAGTACGCATCCTTCATGTCAAGGGTGGCATACCAGTCTCCCAGATCCAGGGAGGGGATAATAGTGCCCAGGGAGACCATGAGGAACTTCAACTTTACCATGAATTGGTTGAGTCCGTGTAGATTTAGAATGGGCCTGAGGACCCCCCCCCCCCAGCCCTTGGTCTTGGGGATTAGGAAGTATCGGGAGGAGAATCCTTTGCCCCTTAGCTCCTGAGGTACCTCCTCCACCGCTCCCATGGCGAGGAGCTCATGCACCTTCTGGATAAGGAGTTGCTTATGAGAGGGGTCCCTGAAAAGGGATGGGGAAGAGGGATGGGAGGGAGGGTAGGAGAAGAACTGAAGAGAGTATCCCACTTCCACCATGCAGAAGACCCAGCGGTCTGAAGTTACTTGGGACCAAGCACGGTAGAAGTGGTACAGATGATTCAAACAGGACGAGGAAGGATCCGGGAATGAGTCTGATGTGCCATCTGTGGGCGCCCCTTCAAAAAGTCTGCTTGGAACCAGACAAAGGTTTGGTCGGGCCCTGTCCCTATCCGGAAGGGGGGGTTGGAAGGTTTTCTTTTGCCCAGGGCCGGCTCCAGGGTTTTTGCCGCCCCAAGTGGCGGGGAAAAAAAAGCCGCGATCGACGGCACTTCAGCAGCAGCTCCACTGCGCCGCTTTCTTCTTTGGCGGCACTTCGGCGGCAGGTCCTTCCCTCCGAGAGGGACTGAGGGACCCGCCGCCGAAGAGCCGGACGTCCCGTCCCTTCCCCTTGGCCACCCCTGCTTCTGCCGTTCCTGCCCCTTCTCCTGTAAAATTCCTGCCTCGGTGGAGGAGGGTAGGAGTGCTGCTGTTGAGGCTTGAAATGCTTGTGTTGGGTTGCTGGGGTGTGCATACCCAAAGATTTCAGAGCACTTGAGGCTTTTATGTTATGCAGCCGAGAGTCAGTCTGCTCCGTGAACAGGCCTGCCCCATCAAAAGGCATTGTCTGTTGAACCTCAGGTGGTAGGCCCGAGGCCTGCAACCATGTGGTGCACCTCCTGGCGATACCACAGGACAAGGTGTACACCACCGAGTCCGCAGCATCCAGTGAGGCCCGGAAAGAGGTCCATGCCACAGCCTTGCCCTCCTCCACGATAGCTCCCAACTCCTTCCTGGATGCAGTTGGCAGCAGCTACTTGAACCTGAGTTCAGGCGTTGAAGTTATACCAGCTCACAATTCACTGCTGATTGGCAATCCTGAGCTGAAGCCCCCACCTGGAGTACACCTTACACCCGAACAGGTCCAGGCTTTGGCCTCTTTGGACCAAGGCACTGGGGCTTGTTGCCCCTGCCTCTCCTTCTCCTTTACTGCCACAACCACCAATTAACAAGGCTGTGGGTGCGTAAAGAGGTATTCGTACCCCTTTGATGGCACAAAGTATTTCCTCTCAATGCCCTTGACAGTGGGAGGGATGGAGGCTGGGGCCTGCCAGATGGTCTTGGCATTGGCCTGTGTAGTTTTGAGGAGGGTCAAAGCCACATTCGAAGGACCCTCTGGGGCCAAAATGTCAACCACCGTGTCCTCTGACTCCACCATCTCCTCGGCCTGCAGACCCATGTTGGATGGCACCCTGCGAAGGAGGTCTTATTGGGCATGGCTGTCTATGGGAGGCGGTCCGGAGACGGATGTGCCCTCAACAGCCTCATCCAGGGAGGAGGACGAGGAGGCTAATGGGGGAACAGGGTCCTCCTGTCCCTCCTGCTCATCAGGAACCTCTTTCCCTGTCTCGCTGGCTGGACCAGGCTCAGAATGGCCACTGCATTGGTCCTTTCCACTGCGCAGGCCACAGCCCTGCCCCCACCTCAGAGCGTCCACAGCCTGACCAGTGTCGGCCCTGCTCTGAGTATCTAGATCCCGCATCAGAGTTCGAAGAGTGGGATCAGGATTGCAAGGGCCAGGGCGGTGCTGAGTGGAGCTGATCTGGTGAGCGGCACCAGGCTGGGGAGTGGCGCTGTGAGGCTGGACAGCGGTGCCACGAGGCTGGAGAGTGGTGCCACGACCCGGAGTGATGCCGGGACCTGGAGTGCTACCGTAATCTGGAGCTGCGTGGCGTTGCGGGGTAGCATTGGGATAGGTGTCGAATCCAGGACCTGCTGCACGATGTGGATCGGGTTTGCAATCGGGAGTGCTGGTGCGACCTGGAGCGGTGCAGCGAGTCTGACCGGTGCTGCGAGCCCAACTGGTACTGCGAGTCCGACCGGTGCCACAATTGAAGGCAAACCAGCATCACTGGTTTGCCTTCAGATGCTGCCATACGATGTGGTACTGGAGGCTTAGCTTGAATAGTGGGTGGTCTCATGGCAATGAGGTCCCTCGGGGCTATAAAGGTGTCCGGGGTGGATGGCAGCTCCACCTCCTCAATGATCTGGGACAGGAAGTCCCACAGCACCGGACTCGATGGTCCCCCTTGTGGGGCCAAAGTCAACGGTGCTGTCTCCGCAGACTTTGGCACTGGGTGCTGCTCACGAGGACATGCCCCATTGGCCAGCTCCAGAGGGGTGGGCCTTTGGGATGGAGAGCTGCTCCTCTCTTGCTTCCAGTGCCGCTTCTGTGCTGGGGAGCGGGAGCAGTCCCGGGTCAATTTTGCCGGTTTCAGCACTGGGGAGTGGCTGTGCCACGGGTCTCTGCAAAAGTCCATCCACGGTGCCACTTCCACCACTGTCACCAGGGCGCTAGTCACCGAAGAACTCGACTCCGGGTTCTGCTTCGCCGGCGGAGGTCTAAGTGCCGCCTCCATAAGGAGCTGCTTAAGGTGAAAGACTTGCTCCTTTTGGTTCTGAGGGTGAAACCCTTTTCAAATCCTGCACCGATCGGCTTGGTGAGCCTCCCCCAGACACTTCAGACAAGGGTTGTGGGGGTCACCTGTTGGCATGGGCTTGGAACTAAAACCTAACTAAAACCTATCAAGAACAAAAAGCAAACAAGGCTAGGGAAACTTGATAGAACGTGCTGAGCAAGACACCACAGTTCCAAGGACTGTCACCGGTGGTAAGAAGGAACTGAGGAGGCACTAGGTCAGCAGGGTCATATTGAGCACCATGAAGGCGCCATTCCAGGGGAAAAACTTTCCAACAAATGTGCACAAACCCTAATTGGAATTGATATGAGCAGTCACTTGAAGAAGAACGCGGAAGTTTTGCCTTGGGCGGCAGATTGTCTCGAGCAGCCTCTGGGAAAGAAGTGCTGATTTCAACATGCTCCGATAAAGTCAATGGGAGTTGCGCAATCTCAGAACCTGGAAGCGCAAGGACCAGAAACTAGAACCACAGAGACTCTGATTCTGCGCTGACCTGGAGAGGAAATGGTTGGGCCACAGTCCCTGACCCGGCAATTGTGAGAATAGGAAGTGTGACCACAGGCGTCTGTTCCCCTGGAAAGGAATGATGACGGCTCCTATCAATATAAACTGCACCGAAGGCAAGGAGCAGAACAGAGACATGTGCAGCCATGGAGACGGACAGCTCCTACCACAAATGGGACAGCTCAGAGCAGGTGGAACTGACAATGCAGGGAGCGAGCAGCGCACCTGGGAGAGGCGGTAAAGGTGAGCTGCCTGAGGAAGGGTGGTCTTGTGATTAAAGAGCTGCCCTGGGAGTCAGGAGGCCTGTGTCTGATTCCTGGCTTTGCTAATTTGAGGTAGGCTGGTGCCCACAATCAGGAGAGGGTTTTTTTTTTTTTTTCTCTCTCTCTCTCTCTCTCTCTCTCTCTCTCTCCCCCCCCCCCCCCCTAATGAGTGTCTGGCTTAAGTCTGGATATTCCCATCATCCACATCAACTATCTTCTTATCATGGGGCAAACTCATCCCTGGGTCACTTCAGTGTTGCTATTTGAGGGATGAAACTGGTCCTGTGAGTAGGGTGACGAGACAGCAAGTGTGAAATATCAGGACAGAGGTGCGGGGTAATAGGAGCCTATGTAAGAGAGAGACCCAAAAATCAGGACTGTCCCTATAAAATCCGGACATCTGATGACCCTACTTGTGAGCCTGCCCATATCTCCCTGCTAGAGCCTGAGAGGATTCTCATGGTCCCTTTAAGGCAGGAGCTTCTCAATCTGGGTGTCACACTCACCCTGCCCTTCCCATATTGCCAAAAAGGAGAGGGATTCCCAACATGGAAAATGGAACACAGAGAAGGCTGAGAACTGTGGTGAATCCCTCCCCTCCCTTTGTCCAGTCATCTTCTCTTGTAGGGAACCATGTTCAGTCTCTCCCCAAAGGGAATGTTAGGAGGGGTTGATTCCACTTCGAGAGCTCTAACCAGTGTTGCTCCCCACAGCTCTTTGCCTCTCCAACTCCACCCAAGGGAAGGCCATTGCGATCCTGTATCTCCTGCTGGCGATTTGCATTGCAGTGGTCACAGCTCTCATCGTGGTGAAACTTGGGAAATGTAAGTCTCCTCTTCATTTCTACCCCGGCCTCAGATCTCACCTGCCAAGAGTGAGGCTGCTCTGACTAGTTTGGGGTGGATTTTAGCAGTGGGGCACAAAATTGGGCTGAGACTGGAGGCTCAGCTGTGACCTTAATTATGGAGCAGTTGCCATTGCTAGGTAACTTTCACTCACCTCTGAGTTAAGGTGACAGGATTTTCAAAGGGGTGGGATTTCTCCTTAGCATAACTCCCGCTAGCTTTCCAGGGGACTTGTGCTCGTAAATCTCAGAAAAATCCCACCCAAAATCAATAACCGGCCATGTTTGTGGTGACATTTTGAAGGTTGTGAAATATTCATACAAACATTTTCTTTTTTTTAACTGTGTGTTGGGGCCAGTGCGAAGGGCTGACTGCGGATCCCACTGGCGGACAGGGAATGTCTGGGAGTGAGAACAATGCAACGTGGGCATAACACAATGCGCTGCACAATTGCCTTTTCCACATTAACACAAGGAGAGCTTGGGCCCGACAA
>NW_027055574.1:0-7152 GCF_011386835.1 Chrysemys picta bellii | reverse complement strand
TATTGTCTCAATACACATACATTAGCCAATCATTACATGAGACAAAAGGTTTAGATTCACAACTTGAAGGCAATGAGAGAATTAGAACATAACAGAACGTAAGAATATAAGAACATAAGAACGGCCGTACTGGGTCAGACCAAAGGTCCATCTAGACCAGTATCCCGTCTACCGACAGTGGCCAATGCCAGGTGCCCCAGAGGGAGTGAACCTAACAGGTAATGATCAAGTGATCTCTCTCCTGCCATCCATCTCCACCCTCTGACAAACAGAGGCTAGGGACACCATTCCTTACCCATCCTGGCTAATAGCCATTAATGGACCTAACCACCATGAATTTATCCAGTTCTCTTTTAAATGCTGTTATAGTCCTAGCCTTCACAACCTCCTCAAGTAAGGAGTTCCACAAGTTGACTGTGTGCTGTGTGAAGAAGAACTTCCTTTTTCCTTTTTTTTATATTGTATGTATAGTTGGGGTTATTTTTTCCAATGTGTATTACTTTAGGGGCAACTCCAAGGGAAATACTATTTATGGGGATATCAATGTAAATTTTACATGAGTTTTGGTATCTTCCCTTTAGGTTCTATCCATGGAAATTCACCCATACTCGTCTGCTGAAAGATAAAATCATGGAAATCTGCCTCCAGAGAACATGGAAGGCTGGCGCAGAAGGGGAACTGAAAGATGCCCACATTCAAATCAAAATGGAACGTTGAGAACTGACTGTTGCAACGCTGGCCCCACCAGTCCCTAGGACGGGGGTGGCCAACCGGAGCTTGAGAAGGAGCCAGAATTTACCAATGAACATTGCCAAAGAGCCCCAGGAATATGTCAGCAGCCCCCCATCCGCTCTCCCGCCCCTCAGAGTCTCAGTGCTGATTGGCTGAGCAGGGGACTATCAACAGCGAGGAGACTCAGGTCTTTTTGGCCTCTTTTCAAATCAGGCAAATAAGTCAGAACCAATCCAATGTACGGGATTAATCTTGCTGCTTCTCTCCATTAATTGTCTCTTAACAGCTCATGATTTCCTCTAATGGTCAAGGTCTTCTATAATACTTGCTGAATAATTACTATGAACCACTGTTGGTCTGTAGCTCACTTGAGAGCACTTTATTATACATCCGAAGAAGTGGGCTGTAGCCCAGGAAAGCTTATGCTCTAATAAATTTGTTAGTCTCTAAGGTGCCACAAGTACTCCTGTTCTTTATTCTGATCAGTCACTGTATGAAATTCAAGATGTGACAGATAGGTTGAAAGTCAGGAGCAGTGTTTCCTCCAATTTTTTATGTCCGTGTGCGGAATGAATTTTGTGGTGTGCACCAATATGGGCAATTTTGTTATTTGACACATCACTTGTATATTGCTGCAAATAACAAAATTCATTCTGCACATGGATGGGGTGTGGCACGGGTGAGGCTGAAGGGTTCTGAGTGTGGGAGGGGGCTAAAGTGGGGCAGAGAGTTGGGTTGTGGGCTCTGGGATGGGCCTGGGAATGAGGGGCTCAGGGCTAGGGCAGAGGGTTGGGGGTGCAGGGGGGTGAGGGCTCCGGCTGGAGGTGTGGGCTCTCGGGTGGGGCTGGGAATGAGGGGCTCAGGGCTAGGACAGAGGGTTGGGGTGCAGGGGGAGAGCGCTCTGGCTGGGGGTGCGGGCTCTGGGATGGGTCTAGGAATGAGGGGCTCAGAACTGGAGCTGAGGGTTGGGGTGCAGGGGGTGAGCACTCCAGCTGGAGATGTGGCCTCTGGGATGGGGCTGGGAATGAGGAGCTCAGGGCTAGGGCAGAGGGTTGGGGTGCAGGGGGCTGAGGGCTCCGGCTGGGGGTGTGGGCTCTGGGATGGGGCTGGGAATGAGGGGCTCAGGGCTAAGGCAGAGGATTGGGGTGCAGGGGGGTGAGGGCTCCGGCTGGGGGTGCGGGCTCTGAGATGGGGCTAGGACTGGGGGGCTCAGGACTGGAGTTGAGGGTTGGGGTGCAGGGGGTGAGGACTCCAGCTGGAGATGTGGCCTCTGGGATGGGTATGGGAATGAGGAGCTCAGGGCTAGGGCAGAGGGTTGGTGTGCAGGGGGCTGAGGGCTCCAGCTGGGGGTGTGGGCTCTGGGATGGGGCTGGGAATGAGGAGCTCAGGGCTAGGGCAGAGGGTTGGGGTGCAGGGGTTGAGGACTCCGGCTGGGGGTGCAGGCTCTGGGCTGGGGCTTGGAATGAGGGGTTTGGGGAGCAGGTTGTCCCAGGGAGAGAGGACTCCCCCAGCCCTCTCTCACCACAGCAGCAGGGCCAGGTGAGAGAGCAGCTGTCTCCTGGCCACAGCAGCTCTGGTGGGGCTGGGCTGGGACTAGGGGAGGGGACAGGATTTATTTTTCCTAAGTCAAAACGGGGAAGGGAAGGAGTTATGCTTCAGTTTTTACCTTATAAACGTAGTTCCTATCTAATATACAAGACGCTATGGGAATAAGACACCATGTCATGTGGTGACATCACAAGAGCAGAGGGTGTGAGAACTACAGCCACCGAGAGGGCAGGGGATTTATAGTCAGATTGCTTCAAATGCTGCATTTGTCGGCTTACATTTAACAACAACGCTTAGCTAACAGAATGGAGAAAGGAATTCTCTGCTAAAGATTCAACCTGCCCCTTTGGCCAACTCCACCCCTTCCCTGAACAGAGTGTGCTCAGAACAACACCCCCACCCACCCACCCACCCACACAAGCCCACAGCTGGGCACCCAGCACAAAGCAAAGGAGGGGGTTACTTGGCTTGTTTTATTTTTACTTTGCAAAAGGTTTTTTCAAAAGCATTTTCTGCCCCTGTTACCCATGGTAAGGAAGCAGATGGTTGTGGGGAAGGGAACCTGAGAGTGGTGGAGCCAGGGCAGGGCGGGGAAGTTGCGGGAGGCTGAAGAGGGCAACAGGGGGCTGAATGTGACCAGGTGCGGTGGGGGGAAGGGAACAGTTGAGATAGAGTGAGGCAGAGGGGATAAAAGTTACCACGGATGGGGGAAGCCGTCAGCAGCAGTTCCAAACTAGGGTGTGGTGGAAGGTAGAAGGACTTGTGTTGCTCACTGGATGGTCTATCTCAGCACCACCTCCCCAGGGCTGTGGTGTTAAAGGCCCCGGATGGCCCAGTGCCCAGGTACCGCAGCTCTGCTCTAGCTGAAATGGTGACTGAACTGCCGAAGGAGACTGGATTCAGGGAAATAGTTTACACCCTCCCCCACACCCCTCTGGGCTCTGCTGGCATCAGCCCCTGAGCCAGAGACTGCAGGTGATACGAGACATCTGGGGTAAGTGCTGGGCCCAGGCTGGAAAGTGTCTCTGCAGAAATGGCTCCTGCTCGCCCAATCCCTGTCCCGGAGTTTCTGCGCGGCTCAGAGCTGCTGCCCAGAGCCCCCAGGCTCACCCCCGTTAGCAGTGGCTGTAGCTATTGGCGAGGAAACGCCCACGGGAATGCAGGACAGTGACCGGCTCTTCGTGCAGGAGGGAGAGGGGAGAGACTGGACGGGGCAGCTGGAGTCTTGTGGATAAGGGAGAAGCGGTGGATGTGGTATACCTAGACTTCAGTAAGGCATTTGATAGGGTCTCGCATGATATTCTTATCGATAAACTAGACAAATACAACTTAGATGGGGCTACTATAAGGTGGGTGCGTAACTGCCTGGATAACAGTACTCAGAGAGTAGTTATTAATGGTTCCCAATCCTGCTGGAAAGGTATAACAAGTGGGGTTCCGCAGGGATCTGTTTTGGGACCGGCTCTGTTCAATATCTTCATTGACGACTTAGATATTGGCATAGAAAGTACATTTATTGAATTTGCAGATGATACCAAACTGGGAGGGATTGCAACTGCTTTGGAGGATAGGGTCATAATTCAAAATGATCTGGACAAATTGGAGAAATGGTCTGAGGTAAACAGGATGAAGTTTAACAAAGACAAATGCAAAGTGCTCCACTTAGGAAGGAACAATCAGTTTCACACATACAGAATGGAAAGAGACTGTCTAGGAAGGAGTACGTCAGAAAGGGATCTAGGCGTTATAGTGGACCACAAGCTAAATATGAATCAACAGTGTGATGCTGTTGCGAAAAAAGCAAACATGATTCTGGGATGCATTAACAGGTGTGTTGTGAGCAAGACATGAGAAGTCATTCTTTTGGCTGGGATGATTTAGCTGGGAATTGGTCCTGCTTTGAGCAGGGGGTTGGACTAGATGACCTCTTGAGGTCCCTTCCAACTCTGATATTCTATGATTCTATGATACTCTGCGCTGGTTAGGTCTCAACTGGAGTATTGTGTCCAGTTCTGGACACCACATTTCAAGGAAGATGTGGAGAAATTGGAGAGGGTCCAGAGAAGAGCAACAAGAATGATTAAAGGTCTTGAGAACATGACCTATGAAGGAAGGCTGAAAGAATTGGATTTGTTTAATTTGGAAAAGAGAAGACTGAGAGAAGACATGATAGCAGTTTTCAGGTATCTAAAAGGGTGTCATAAGGAGGAGAGAGAAAACTTGTTCAGTAAAGACTGGAATAAACTGCCTAGGGAGGTTGTGGAATCTCCATCTCTGGAGATATTTAAGAGTAGGTTAGATAAATATCTATCCGGGATGGTCTAGACAGTATTTGGTCCTGCCATGAGGGCAGGGGACTGGATTCAATGACCTCTCGAGGTCCCTTCCAGTCCTAGAATCTATGAATCTATGAAGGAGGCACCAGCCTGTCATGTGTGATCTAAGGAGCAGGAAAAGAATCTGGGAATTACCTTTTGTAAAATCTCATCTTCTTTCGAAAACCTGTGGAAATAGCTGATTCAAGAAGTTGTTGACAGATGGATAGTACGCATCTATCACCTCCTGGGTTCACCAGCCGTTGTCAACCAAGCAAGTTGGCAGACTGAAGGCAGGGCAAGAATGTTGAACCAGAACGGTCTTTGCTCTTGTCACACATGACATCACAATAAACTTATGCATACACACACACACACATAGACATACAGACAGAGGCTGGTACCATTAGCAACACTGAGAGACTCAGCCAAAATCTCTAGGAATTTTGATTTCTGGGAGGGGATGCACAAAGGACTGATACTTTGCATGTACAGAATATATCACATTGTACCTGTGGAGTTACAGAGTAGTTTACAAGCTTGAATTCAAGAAGCCTGACAGTTGCTCCGAGCAGGACCAGGTCATGGTGGGGCTGTACTGAGGGGTCTGCGAGCTGCAGCGGGACGCGCTGGACTGGGTTTCGCTCTGGTGGAGCAGGTGAGAGGGTCTGGGGGCCAGTGCATTGGGGGAGGGGCTGTCACCCCAGTGGCTGAAGCCCGGAGCACTGACCCCCTCACCCCTCTTGTGGCTGAAGTCCAGAGCCCCAACCTCCCTCCCTGCCCTCCTGTGGATGAGTCGCAGAGCCCAGACCCCCCACTCCCCTCCACCTCCCCAGAGGCTGAAGCTTGGAGCCCTGATCCCCCCCACCATGGCAGCCAAAGACCAGGTCTCTTCCCTTCATCTCTCTTGCTGGCTTGAGCCTGGACCACAAGCCCAGAGTCCTCCCTCCCCCCTCCCCCCTGGGTGCTATAGCCCGGATCCTGGAGTCTCTACCCAGTTGTGGGAGACCAGAGCCCCAAACCCAGAGCTCCCCCTCCGTCGATCAAGCCTGGAGCCCTGAGCCCATCCCCACCCACCGGGAGTTGTTTCGGAAGATGGTAAACACCTATGTAGGGCCCTATGAAATCTCTTTTATTATTGGGGAGTTTCCAATTTAGTATTTTCTGAGTTTTGTCCTTTCCATTTCTTAAAAATTAATTCCGTCTTTCTGGTTTTTGTATTAATCACAATTGTTTTGATACACTAACCACAGTTAAGTAGCTTTACTATAAATGCACACAAATGTTCAGAAGTGTCTTGCAAGGGGAGGAAACTGATTTTACTAAAAGAATCCTAATTGCTGAACAGTGACACTACAGGTTTCAGAGTAGCAGCCGTGTTAGTCTGTATCCGCAAAAAGAACAGGAGTACTTGTGGCACCTTAGAGACTAACAAATTTATTAGAGCATAAGCTTTCGTGGGCTACTGCCCACTTCTTCGGATGCATATAGAGTGGCACATATATTGAGGAGATATATATACACACATACAGAGACCATGAACAGGTGGGAGTTGTCTTACCAACTCTGAGAGGCCAATTAAGTAAGAGAAAAAAAATGACCTCTCAGAGTTGGTAAGACAACTCCCACCTGTTCATGCTCTCTGTATGTGTGTATATATATCTCCTCAATATATGTGCCACTCTATATGCATCAGAAGAAGTGAGCAGTAGCCCACCAAAGCTTATTCTCTAATAAATTTGTTAGTCTCTATAGTGACACTACAGTCTACAGTGTGTGTGGGGGGGAGGGAGGTTGTGGGGGAGTGGAGTGTATGTGTGTGTGTGTGTGTGTGTGTTGGGGGAGAGTATGTATGGGTGTGTTGGGAAGTGGGGGAGGAGTGTGAGTGTGTGGGTGGAAGTTTATGGGGCGCAGTGGAGGTGAGCGTGGGGGTGTGTGTGGTAGTTTGTGGGGGAAGTGAGTGTGTGAGTGGGGGTGGGTGGAAGTTTGTGGGGGGTAGTGGAGGTGAGAGTGTGGGTGGAGGTGAGTGTGTGGGTGGAAGTTTGTGGGGGCAGTGGAGGTGAGTGGGTGGAGGTGAGTGGAAGTTTGTGGGAGCAGTGGAGGTGAGTGTGTGCGTGGGGTGGGCGTGAGTGGAAGTTTGTGGGGGCAGTGGAGGTGAATGTGTGGGTAGGGGGTGTGGGTGGAAGTTTGTGGGGGGCAGTGGAGGTGAGTGTGTGGGTGGGGTGGGCGTGGGTGGAAGTTTGGGGGGGCAGTGGAGGTGAGTGTGTGGGTGGGGTGGGCGTGGGTGGAAGTTTGTGGGGGCAGTGGAGGTGAGTGTGTGGGTGAGGGTGGGTAGAAGTTTGTGGGGGCAGTGGAGGTGAGTGTGTGGGTGGGGTGGGCGTGGGTGGAAGTTTGTGGGGGCAGTGGAGGGGAGTGTGTGGGTGAGGGTGGGTGGAAGTTTGTGGGGGCAGTGGAGGGGAGTGTGTGGGTGGGGTGGGCGTGGGTGGAAGTTTGTGGGGGCAGTGGAGGTGAGTGTGTGGGTGAGGGTGGGTGGAAGTTTGTGGGGGCAGTGGAGGGG
>NW_027055573.1:0-7173 GCF_011386835.1 Chrysemys picta bellii | reverse complement strand
TCCCCTGCAGTGCTAATGTCCTGCCACAGGGCAGACACTTTGGAGGTTTGAGCTACTCCCTGTGGATCACCCCGCTCAATGAGTGTTCATTGTAGGAAGCAAGCCGGCTAGACAGTAAAACAGCAGAGGCTGCTCCCAATGCTACACTCGGTTTCTCAGAAATGAGTAGACTTTATGGCCAGAAGAGACAGTTAGAGCATCTAATCTGACCCCCTGCATATCACAGGCCTCCTATCTACCACAATAGCTACTTTTGGGGCAAACACATTCCGGAAAGGCATCTACTCTTTATTAAATGCCATCAAGAGATGGAGAATCCACCACTTTCCTTGGTAGCTTCTTCCTGTGGTCAATCATCCTCGCTGTTGAATATTTGTGCCTTATTTGTCATAGGAATTTGTCTCTTTTCACCTTCCAGCCATTGGGTCTTGTTCTGCCTTTCTCTGTTAGACTAGAGAGCCCTTTAATACCCAATATTTTCTCTCCATTAAGGCATTACAACACTTCAGTGAAGTCCCCTTCAATCTTCTTTTGATAAGCTAAACAGGTTGAGCTCTTTCAATAGCTCACTAGAAGGCATTTTTCTCCAGCCCTCAGAACATTTGGTGGCTCTTTGCTGCCCCAGCTCCAATTTCTAGGACCATCTTTTTCAAAGGAGGACACCAAGACTGGAGGCAGTATTCCAATAGCAGTCTCACTGCTGCTGTGTCACCTCCCTATCCTACTCACGGCTCTGCTCCTACGTCTAATGATGGCTTTAGCCCTGTTCACCACAGCATCACACTGGGATCTCATGTTGAGTGGCTTCTCCACTCTGGCCCCTAAATCCTTTTCAGAGTCACTGCTTTCCTGGATCCACGTCCCCATTCTGGAGGTGTGGCTGGCGTGCCTTGTTGCCACGTATAGGACCTTGCATTGGGCTCTGCTGAAACTTGTTTTCTTTGAATGGGTCCAGCTGGCCGAATGAGCCAGATCGCTCTGTATCACTGCCCTCTCCCCATCAGGAATGACCACTCTGCCTGTATTTTGTCACCCCCCAATCTTATCCGCAGTGATTGTATGTTTTCTCCCAATTCATTGATAACAATTATTTTTAAAAATTAGTCCTTGAGAGCTTCTTCAGACCCTTAGTACCCAGGACCTGCTCCCCACAGCACAGTGAGAAATGCTGTCCAGCCCTGCTGGTACATAGGGGATAAGCACAGAACAAACGTACCTTTAGGAGCTGTGTTGTCCATAGGCTCTGAACAACATGTGGGGGTCAGCAGATTACAAACGCACGACAGACCTGTAGTGTAGACAGGTCCCAACTGTGTCTCGGTTTCCCACCCTGTAAAATGGGGAGAACAAACAAAACCTTGATTAGCTCCATTTGATAGCTGGGGAAACCGAGGCACCCAGCGGTGCAGAGACTCGCTCGTGGTCCCAAAGCCAGGAATAGAAAACAGCAGATCTGATAGCCAGGCCTGGGACCTAACCCTGGTTTTCCTGGCCTTGCTGCTCTAAGTTTAGTCACAGCCGCCATGTCTTTTCCCCCGTGTCCCTTAACCCCACGTCACTGCAGAAGAGAGATTTTCTGGTAGCCAGCTGGCTCTCCTGCATGTGGATGTCGTTCCAAAAGACGTGCTCTGGCTCAGTCCCATGCTATGGTTGGCTGAAGGAACCACTTGGTCACATTCTAGCCCTGAGTTATACAGGAGGGGCGACTAGATGCACATAATGGTCCTTTCTGACCTGAACCTCTATCAATCGCTCCATTTTCTGCTGCTAGGAAGAGAACTCTGGACCTATTTTCTCTCATTTACTTTCAGTCGGAATAATTTCAATCCAGGCCAAAGGATTTCCTCTTCCATTGTGTCTTCAGCACCTTTGGGAGCAACCAGTTACTGTTACCCACAGGTTTCCAGTTTCAACCTGTCCCAGGGTGAGATGGCCAGGAAAGGGGTTGGAGCTCAACTGCACCTGGCCCAGGTGATGCAGCTCCCTAGGGGGAAGGGAATAAGTGTGGGGGTCACGTGACAAGATGCAGCCTGTGACTAAGACCCAGGCCTGCTGAGAGATAGAAGGGCAGCCTGTGCTCAGCCAGGAGAGAGACCCCAAGGGAAGCAGGCATGGGAGGGGCTTGGAGAGTCCTTTAAAGGTCAGGGACAAGCTGGGAAGGGGCCAGGCTGAGCACTAAGGACAAGGCCCTAGGAGGGAAAGACAGGGCAGTTTAGGAGATGGGGCAGATAGTCCAGTTGGTTTCGGCTCCCAGGACCAGACACCCAGAGGTGAAGGTGATTGTCGGGGCTTCTGTCCTTCTTCCCCAGTGTAGATTTGATAGTGGAGAAGACTGATGCCGTAAGGGGGAAGTGAGTTACCCCAAGGTCACCCAGTGAGTTTATATCACGAATGCATACTTGGAAGGATCCAATAGAAACATGGATTTTCCAGTCTCTTCTTTCTAGGAGTCCCCAGGGCTAAGGTAAAACCCCTGCTGCCCCTCCCCATTCTGCTCACCTCCAAGATGTGCTGGAGTTTGTCTGTGCTGGGGGGTGCTGTCAGCAGGATCGAGAGCTCGTCATCCATGTTCTCTGGGCAGGCCTTGCTCAGAGCCTGCCAGCGGAGGGAGACCAGGGGTCAGGAGCCTGCATTAGCACCGGTGTGCCATTGACCAGGAGCTGGCTGAGGTAAGCGCCGCCTGGCCGGAGCTCGCACCCAGAAACCCTGCCCCATGTTGGAACCCCCTCCCACACCCAAATTCCCTCCCAGACCTCACACCCGGCACCCCAACCCCCTGCCCCAGGTCGGAACCCCCTCCTGTACCCTAATCCCTCCCAGACCCCACACCCCCACCCGCACCCCAATCCCCTACCCCAGCCCTGAGCCCCCTCCCGCACCCAAACTCCCCCCAGAGTCCGCACCCCAACCCTCTGCCCCAGCCCGGATCCCCCTCTGGCACCCCAAACCCCTAATCTCCAGCCCAATCCCAGAGCCCGCATCCCCACCGGAGCCCTCACCCCTCCCTGCACTCCAACCCCCAGCTCCAGCCCAGTGAAAGTGAGTGAGGGTGTGAGAGCGAGCGACTGAGGGAGGTGGGCTGGGCTGGAGTGAGTGGGGGTGGGGCCTTGGGGAAGGGCATGAAAGGGGTTGGGTCAAGGGCGTTTCGTTTTGTGCAAGTAGAAAGTTGGCAACTCTACTTAAGGACCTTTGAAAAGCAGCCTCCTTTGCACCGCTCCTGATACCAGGGGCCAAGGCGCCCCCGGACATGAGAACCACAATAGGCCAGAGCAAAACGCTGCGTTAGAAATCGGAGCTCAGGCTGCCAAGCAAACGATAGCTGACAGCTGACAGACAGGAGATGCGGGAATTAAGGTTGTGCCTTCAGCCAGCAACTGGTGTTCATCCGTTTGCACCACACACACACTGTAGGCAGGGCCACTATTTCCTTGTCTGTCTGCCTGTTTAGCGTCTCTCGGTCCTTACTGTGCCCATCACCGTGGTGTCTGAGTGGCAAACCAAGGGTTTGACGTGTGCATATGAAACTGCCTGACTGGAAGGACGTGGTTTGGTGTGGATCAGTGACTGCTGGGGCGATTGGTGGCAGAAGGCTCTGAGGGCCTGGCTCATTCCGACCTGGCTCATTCCAATGGCTTCTACAGCTGAGAGCAGCCCCGTCTCCTGCCTGGGTCCGACGCAAACCAGGAAGTACAGGACCACGGTTAATAAGAACAGCTAAAAAGATCATTTTCGCTGAGCCCAGCCCTGCACAGATTTCCAGCTTAGGTTTGCATTTTCAGCAAAAGTTCTTCTTGATTATTTTCTCCCAACCCCCTTCTGCCTCCATAATAGCCAGCCACCCCGTCAGTCGCATCCTGGGGCGCTCCAGGGACAGCGTGTGTGCGTGTATGTGTACGTCTGTATAGATGTGTATGTGTACATGTGCGTATGTATGTGTGTACGTGTATGTGCACATGAGTGTGTGCACATGTGAGTGTGCGTGTGTATGTGTGTACATGTACCCCAGTCAGATGTATACATCTGGATTTCCTTTGAAAGAATTTTCAAATTGAGCTGATCAAGTGCAGCAGTGCCTTCCATCGGACCAAACTGCTCTCCGTGTCACCCTCCCACCCCCACCCCACAGGGCCAGGCTGGTGCTCTGTGGGGCTGGACCCCGGCTGTGACTGGGGTTTCAGCACTCCTGCTTCACAGATGTATACAGAGCACTGTATAACCAGAGTTGTCATAACTATAAAGGGAAGGGTAACAGCTCTCCTGTGTACAGTACTATAAAATCCCTCCTGGCCAGAGACTCCAAAATCCTTTTCCCTGTAAAGGGTTAAGAAGCTCAGGTAACCTGGCTGACACCTGACCCAAAGGACCAATAAGGGGACAAGATACTTTCAAATCTTGGTGGGGGGAAGGCTTTTGTTTGTGCTCTTTGTTTGGGAAGTCATTCGCTCTTGGGACTGAGAGGGACCAGACATCAATCCAGGTTCTCCCCATCTTTCTGAACAAGTCTCTCATATTTCAAACTTGTAAGTAAACTGCCCGGCAAGGCGTGTTAGTTTTTACTTTGTTTTCTCAACATGTAAATGTACCTTTTACTAGAGTGTTTACCTCTGTTTACTGTACTTTGAACCTGAGGCTAGAGGGGGGTCCTCTGAGCTCTTTAAGTTTGATTACCCTGTAAAGTTATTATCCATCCTGATTTTACAGAGATGTTTTTTATCTTTTTTCTTTAATTAAAAGCCTTCTTTTTAAGAACCTGATTGATTTCTCCTTGTTTTAAGATCCAAGAGGTTTGGAACTTGATCCACCAGGAGTTGGTGGGAGGAAGGAGGGCAATGGTTAATTTCTCCTTGTTTTTAGATCCAAGGGGGTTGGAGCTGTATTCACCAGGGAATTGGTGAAAGGTTTCTCAAGGCTTCCCAGGGAAGGGAATCCACTTGGGAATGGTGGCAGTGGACCAGATCTAAGCTGGTAGTTAAGCTTAGCAGTTTGGTGGCCACAGAGGCCAGGTTTTTGAACCCAAACTCACCACTGCTAATACATGCAGGATTCAGATGTAAAGTCCTGGCTTTGAGTCATCCCCCATTTAAATGCTCAATGACAGTTGCTAGAAATCCAGTGTCATGATTCATTGATCACTAATGCCAATGGGCAGTGGCAGGGCTGGGAGAAGCAGAGGTTAATGTGGGTCTAAAGTCGTAGTGAGTGACATGGCTTCCAGCGAGGCAGAGTGGAAGCGGGGCTCCAGTTATACACACCAATCACACTCTTCGTGTCATTCGAACGCACCGGCGGGGTCAGCTCTCAGCGTTTATTGCAGGGGATTTACCGTGCAGAAGCCAACAGGGAAGGGGGTGAGCAGAGTGGAGGCGTTGCAGGGTCTGCACTGATTAGGTGGGGGATGGCGCGCCGTGTCTGATCTAATATTGTCTCCCCTTCTTAGCGGCGCTGGCTCCCAAGGAGGATGGGCTCCTCCTGCCGGACCCAGCACACGTCTGTTGGCTTAACCAGGATGAGGGAAGACTTGCACTCCCCACTCTTACAGAACCCTGCCCAGTAGATGTAGCCTTTCCCATTGAGCAGGACGTTCTGACACTTGTCGTACCACCAGCCTCCATAGCTACTTGCGCAATTCCCACTGGTCTGGTCCTGATCCTTGTCAGTCGTGCTGAACTTCATGTTGTCTTGGACAGAAACTGGTTCATTCACACACACACACCCCCACACCCTCCAAGGTATATCTATCCCGGCCCTGGTATTACATCTTGTGTAGCTACAGCCCACATAACGCAGAGCACGGCATATGCAGCCCCCAATGGGAAATAGGTTGAGAACCCTACAGCAGAGGCTCACGTGTGAAGCTCCACAGGTCCCAAGTTTGATTATAGCTGCTGCCGGCCCATGACAGTTGCAAAATGGCAGCTTTTTGTGGGGTGAGGCGGGGTGGGGTGGGGCGGGCCGGGCAGGGTGTGTGTGTGTGTGTGTCAAACCAGAACAGGCTAAAGCCACACTGGAGTCCGGCACCGTGCTTTCTGTCAGCCATCATTGTATTCATGTGGTGTTGCAAAGTTAGAAAGTCCACAACTAACCCCACAAGTGACCGTGATACAAACGTGCAAATGAATTAGAGAGAGAGAGAGAGAACACCGTGTAAACGACACACCGAAACACACTGCTGCAATGGAAACACTTTGCCCAGACATGATCCACAGACAGATTTCATTGGAAACACCTTCTTTTTGGAGCTGCCTGGACCCCAAATTCTTCAGACAATGTCACAGCCCAAGTAACTGTGACACGCTGCCAGCAATCTCAGGTATCCTTGTGCGAGAGAGGAGAGAGGCGTAACCCCATGGCAGGCAAAGGGTTAACGCTTTAAAGGAGAAGGATTTCAGTGAGTCTGACAAGCCAGAACTACAATGTTTGGAACCGAAGTGAAATACCAATCTGGAGTCACTCATCCTTGAAAACACGCCTCCCCTTCTCCTGACGCCCCAGAGGAGCGGGGACGCTGCCAGCTAGCAGCCATTCACACACTCTAATAGTCTAAGACACAGAGGGCCTGAGTTCGACCTGTGACCTTGGAAAACTCATTACACTGCACCATACCTCAGTTTCCCCATTTTTAAAACATGGCTTATTGTAGTTCCTTTGTGTTCTAAAGTACTTTGGCCCCAATGCCCAAAGGTACCTGGGGCAGGGAGGGAGGATTCCTGCCTAGGGTCCAGCAGAGCGCTGGGCAGGGGATCCCCGCCAGGCTCCTGGTACCCCATGGCCCCAGGGGCACTCTTTACCCACCAGGAGGCACTGCCAGACTCCTAGCTAGCCAGGCTCATGCTGCAGCATGCACTTGCTGGGGGAAATGCTGCTCCGTTTCAAAGGAAAAGCAGCATGTACCACACTGCCCCCCCATCCCTTGTGCCTCGGCCAGGCAGGGTCGGGAAAGCAGAGGATGCACCAGGGCTCCCCTCCCCCTTGTGCACGTGCCCGGGCTGAGGGGCGGCACTGAGAGGAGTGCAGGCTGTCCCTCTCTATGCGGTAGTTACTGCGTCTGTCTGGGCACGTTCCTTCCTGTGCCCGGGCACTCAGGGCACATGGTGTCCCACAGGGGCCACATAGCATGCCCTGCCACTGCACCTCCCCCACGTGCCCACACCGCCTGGGGCTCTGGTGCCCACC
>NW_027055572.1:0-7186 GCF_011386835.1 Chrysemys picta bellii | reverse complement strand
GGCCATTCGTGGGTTTAAATTTTTTTTAAAATATATATTTCTAGGGTGATTCTGGGTATAATTGATTGATTTTGTCCTAATGAGGAGACATTGGATTCAGTGAGCTATGCAAGTGGCACATAGGTGGTGAGAAGTACCTGCATCTTCCCAATTAGCAGTTTGTGCTAACCTGACATAGCCAGTTCTGCCCCACCTCTCCTTTGCAGCCCTAGTGTAGAGGAGTGGTAGAGACATAATCTAGTGAACAGAGCACTTGATTGGGTGTCGGGAGATCAGGGCTCAGGTCCACAAAGGTATTTAGGCCCCCAGCTCTCATTGATTTCAAAGGGAGCTAGGCATCTACATACTTTTGTGGATCTCAGCCCAGAATATTAACCGTGGCTCTGCCACTACCTTACTGGGTAACCTTAATCATGTTACTTTCTATCTGTGTGCCTCTGCTTCCCATTCTACCCTTTGCCTTGTCTATGTAGACTGTGTGCTTTTTGGAGCACTGTCATTGAATATGTGGATGTGAGTAGAGCCTACTATCTCCGATGGACCCTCTAGGCCCTATCATAATAACGACAATGAGAAACTAGAGTGCAAGGGTGAGAAATGGCCAGAGCGTGTTGTGGCTCTGGCTAGCCCTGCTGATTGATGGTGCTTTAGGGGCTGCTGCAACTGGCATATTTTATAGCAGCTCTCTCAAGGCTGATTCCCCACTCTGGCACGTCACGTGCAGAAGATGGGGGCCCACAAGGATTCTAAAAATTGATACTGGCCACTCTAGGCTGCTATTTAACTCCCAAGGTCACAGTTTCTCTCTGACCTTGGAGGGATAGATGCTGCCACCCCGCAAGGGCAAAAACAAACAAACAAAAACCCTTGGGACCCCAGGAAGGCTCACTTGGGAATTCCTTCCTGTGGGGTACCCTCGAGCCCTTTCACCCCTCCTCCTCCCCATCCCCCTCGGGGGAAGAGCTGAGAAAGAAAACAAAGGAAAGTAGCTGTTGCCCTAGCTAATTAAACAACGTGCACAAACCCCTTAGGACACCAAAAATCCAATTCTTTTCTTAAAAAAAGATAAATGTTATTAAAAACAAAAAGAAAGAAATACATCTGGAACTTAGTATCAGAGGGGTAACCGTGTTAGTCTGAATCTGTAAAAAGCAACAGAGGTTCCGGTGGCACCTTTAAGACTCACAGAAGTATTGGAATCATAAGCTTTCGTGGGTAAGAACCTCACTTCTTCAGATGCAAGACTTCAGACTTCTAGCATCTGAAGAAGTGAGGTTCTTACCCACGAAAGCTTATGCTCCCAGTACTTCTGTGAGTCTTAAAGGTGCCACAGGACCATCTGGAACTTAGGCTTTTGCTAGATTTAGAAAACCCACTTACAAAATTTAAACCTCAAGAATAACCTTCTTGAGGTCCAGCTTAAAGGTTACAAGCAAAACAAAAAGCATTTGAGGTTAGCTCAGAGGAGTCCACAAGCCAATAAGAAATAAACAGAAATAAATCTAGTCGCATCTTCTTAACAGGGGCAGCTCTAGCTTTTTTGCTGCCCCAAGCACGGCAGTCAGGCGGCCTTCGGCAGCACGCCTGCAGGAGGTCCCCGGTCCCGTGGATTTGGCGGCATGCCGAATTACCGCCGAAGCTGCGGGACTGGAGGACCTCCCGCAAGCATGCTGCCGAAGGCTGCCTGACTGCTGCCCTCTCAGGGACCGGCAGGGCGCCCCCCGTGTCTTGCTGCCCCAGGCACGCGCTTGGAGTGCTGGTGCCTGGAGCTGCTGTTGCCCAGAGACGTGACTGGAGCAGAAGCTGCCAAGGCCAAAGCCCTGAGCCCAAAGCCGGGCTGATGCAGCGCACTCACTTCTGCATTGCCTCTGCAGGTGCATCTGATATCCCCACGGAGAGGAAGTCCTGTCCCCAGCCTGGCAGACAAACAGCTAGGAGGCCCCTACTGGGTTCTCTGGCTGGGGGGATCCCAGCAGGACAGGGCGATCGGATTTCACGGGGCAGGGCTAATTCGATCTAGCCAAGAAAGGCACAACAAGAACCAACCGCTGTCAGCTGCAGCCAGAGCAATTGAAATAAGAGGCAAGGCACCCATTTTTGACAGTGAGGGAGACTAGCCACTGGAACAAATTCCCCAGGGGAGAGCTGGAGTCTCTGTTTCCTGGTGTCCTACCATCACAACTGGGTGTCATTCTGGAAGGAGCCTTTTAGTGTGTTACAAGCAATTGGGCTTAATAGGGTGCTGAGAGTATGAAATTTCATAGCCCGTGAAATAGAGGCCAGATTAAGAGATTGAATTGTTTCACAACTGATGCCTCTATGAAAACTCAGTGTGGGGTGAGGAACAGACTCTGCTGTTTTACTGGGTGGCCTGGTTGCTCTCCAGAATCAATAATGAGCAAGTGGGGAGATCCGGGGTGCAGCTCAAACATCCAACCGGGCTGGCCGGGGGCAGGCATCAGGCCTGCCAGGGAATGGTGAGCGTGGCAATGACTTCACAAAGGCCTCTGGCAGGAACTCAGCCTATTGGGCAAAGATGATGAGGTGGCTGTAACCTCACAGAGCTCCCTTGACAACAGCCAGGCAGGACAGGGATGCGGGGCAGGGAGAACCTCGGAGACCGTTGTAGCCTTGCTGCAGCAAGCCTCCATCTCGTGGTCTCTCCCTGAGGACCAAGAGACAGTTGGTGTTGAGATTCTTTTGGATATTTTTCCATTCTGTGTGGATTTTTTGGAAAGAAATCATCATCTGTGTAGAAGGTAAGAAAAAATATAGGCTCTATGTATGAGATAGGGAACTCTGTCCTAGCAGATTCTCAGGTTGTGGTAGAGAGGTTTGATGTCTCTGTACTGGGCACTGGCGCAACCACTCCTGGAATATTGTGTCCATTTCTGGTGTCCACAATTTGAGACAGATGCTGATAAATCAGAGAGGGTTCACAGAAGAGCCACAAGAATGATGAAAGGATTAGAAAACCTGCCCTGTGGTGACAGACTACAGGAGCTCAATCTAAGAGAAGGTTAAGCGGTGAGCCTATGGGAACAAATATTTACTAATGGGCTCTTCACTTTACCAGATAAAGGTTATGAGCAGACAATGGTTGGAAGTTGAAGTTAGACCAATACACACTGGAAATAAGTCGAGCATTTTTAACATCAGAGTTTGGAGCAATTCACTCAGGGTTGTGCTGGATTTTCCACAACTGGCCTATTTTAAAATCAAGATTGGGTGTTTTACTAAAAAATCTGCTCGAATTCCTATGGGAATTATTTTGAGGGACGTTCTATGACCGATGTGAAACAGAAATTCAGACCAGCGTGGTTCCTTCTGGGCTTGGAATTTATGAACCTGAGACTTGCTGGGGGCATTTGGAATTTGTCCCTTTTTGCTTCCCTCTTCCTCCTTCCCTCTTGACTCTTCTTCTCTTTTCTTTCTTTCATTTCTTTCCTCTGCTCTTCTTCCTGGGGAGGGTGGGGCTGTGCTCCAGCTGTCACTGTAGGAGGCCTCACAAAGAGGTGGGGCTGGAATTGTGCACTGATGGTTATCTCCACCATAGTGATCTCCTGTGGCGACTAGTGCTTTTGCCTGTGTGTTGAGAATGCTCGGCCTCCAGGACTGAGAGTCTCCACACTGATCGGCCAAGTGTGGGGCTATTGCTGAGTTAATAGGGAGGAGACTCAGGCATTCTTGGCTGAGTGCAGTGAGGCCTAAGACTCAATTCAACGGCATTTGTTTGTCTGTCGCTAAATCGAGATTAAGAGATTGAATTATTTCACAACCGATGCCTCTATGAAAACTCAGTGTGGGGTGAGGAACAGACTCTGCTGTTTTACTGGGTGGCCTGGTTGCTCTCCAGAATCAATAATGAGCAAGTGGGGAGATCCGGGGTGCAGCTCAAACATCCAACCGGGCTGGCCGGGGGCAGGCATCAGGCCTGCCAGGGAATGGTGAGCGTGGCAATGACTTCACAAAGGCCTCTGGCAGGAACTCAGCCTATTGGGCAAAGATGATGAGGTGGCTGTAACCTCACAGAGCTCCCTTGACAACAGCCAGGCAGGACAGGGATGCGGGGCAGGGAGAACCTCGGAGACCCTTGTAGCCTTGCTGCAGCAAGCCTCCATCTCGTGGTCTCTCCCTGAGGACCAAGAGACAGTTGGTGTTGAGATTCTTTTGGATATTTTTCCATTCTGTGTGGATTTTTTGGAAAGAAATCATCATCTGTGTAGAAGGTAAGAAAAAATATAGGCTCTATGTATGAGATAGGGAACTCTGTCCTAGCAGATTCTCAGGTTGTGGTAGAGAGGTTTGATATCTCTGTACTGGGCACTGGCGCAACCACTCCTGGAATATTGTGTCCATTTCTGGTGTCCACAATTTGAGACAGATGCTGATAAATCAGAGAGGGTTCACAGAAGAGCCACAAGAATGATGAAAGGATTAGAAAACCTGCCCTGTGGTGACAGACTACAGGAGCTCAATCTAAGAGAAGGTTAAGCGGTGAGCCTATGGGAACAAATATTTACTAATGGGCTCTTCACTTTACCAGATAAAGGTTATGAGCAGACAATGGTTGGAAGTTGAAGTTAGACCAATACACACTGGAAATAAGTCGAGCATTTTTAACATCAGAGTTTGGAGCAATTCACTCAGGGTTGTGCTGGATTTTCCACAACTGGCCTATTTTAAAATCAAGATTGGGTGTTTTACTAAAAAATCTGCTCTAATTCCTATGGGAATTATTTTGAGGGACGTTCTATGACCGATGTGAAACAGAAATTCAGACCAGCGTGGTTCCTTCTGGGCTTGGAATTTATGAATCTGAGACTTGCTGGGGGCATTTGGAATTTGTCCCTTTTTGCTTCCCTCTTCCTCCTTCCCTCTTGACTCTTCTTCTCTTTTCTTTCTTTCATTTCTTTCCTCTGCTCTTCTTCCTGGGGAGGGTGGGGCTGTGCTCCAGCTGTCACTGTAGGAGGCCTCACAAAGAGGTGGGGCTGGAATTGTGCACTGATGGTTATCTCCACCATAGTGATCTCCTGTGGCGACTAGTGCTTTTGCCCGTGTGTTGAGAATGCTCGGCCTCCAGGACTGAGAGTCTCCACACTGATCGGCCAAGTGTGGGGCTATTGCTGAGTTAATAGGGAGGAGACTCAGGCATTCTTGGCTGAGTGCAGTGAGGCCTAAGACTCAATTCAACGGCATTTGTTTGTCTGTCGCTAAATCGAGATTAAGAGATTGAATTATTTCACAACCGATGCCTCTATGAAAACTCAGTGTTGGGTGAGGAACAGACTCTGCTGTTTTACTGGGTGGCCTGGTTGCTCTCCAGAATCAGTAATGGCCAAGTGGGGAGATCCGGGGTGCAGCTCAAACATCCAACCGGGCTGGCCGGGGGCAGGCATCAGGCCTGCCAGGGAATGGTGAGTGTGGCAATGACTTCACAAAGGCCTCTGGCAGGAACTCAGCCTATTGGGCAAAGATGATGAGGTGGCTGTAACCTCACAGAGCTCCCTTGACAACAGCCAGGCAGGACAGGGATGCGGGGCAGGGAGAACCTCGGAGACCCTTGTAGCCTTGCTGCAGCAAGCCTCCATCTCGTGGTCTCTCCCTGAGGACCAAGAGACAGTTGGTGTTGAGATTCTTTTGGATATTTTTCCATTCTGTGTGGATTTTTTGGAAAGAAATCATCATCTCTGTAGAAGGTAAGAAAAAATATAGGCTCTATGTATGAGATAGGGAACTCTGTCCTAACAGATTCTCAGGTTGTGGTAAAGAGGTTTGATATCTCTGTACTGGGCACTGGCGCAACCACTCCTGGAATATTGTGTCCATTTCTGGTGTCCACAATTTGAGACAGATGCTGATAAATCAGAGAGGGGTTCACAGAAGAGCCACAAGAATGATGAAAGGATTAGAAAACCTGCCCTGTGGTGACAGACTACAGGAGCTCAATCTAAGAGAAGGTTAAGCGGTGAGCCTATGGGAACAAATATTTACTAATGGGCTCTTCACTTTACCAGATAAAGGTTATGAGGAGACAATGGCTGGAAGTTGAAGCTAGACCAATACACACTGGAAATAAAGCGAGCATTTTTAACATCAGAGTTTGAAGCAATTCACTCAGGGTTGTGCTGGATTTTCCACAACTGGCCTATTTTAAAATCAAGATTGGGTGTTTTACTAAAAAATCTGCTCGAATTCCTATGGGAATTATTTTGAGGGACGTTCCATGACCGATGTGAAACAGAAATTCAGACCAGTGTGGTTCCTTCTGGGCTTGGAATTTATGAACCTGAGACTTGCTGGGGGCATGTGGAATTTGTCCCTTTTTGCTTCCCTCTTCCTCCTTCCCTCTTGACTCTTCTTTTCTTTTCTCTTCTTTCATTTCTTTCCTCTCCTCTTCTTCCTGGGGAGGGTGGGGCTGTGCTCCAGCTGTCACTGTAGGAGGCCTCACAAAGAGGTGGGGCTGGAATTGTGCACTGATGGTGATCTCCACCATAGTGATCTCCTGTGGTGACTAATGCTTTTGCCCGTGTGTTGAGAATGCTCCGCCTCCAGGACTGAGAGTCTCCACACTGATCGGCCAAGTGTGGGGCTATTGCTGAGTTAATAGGGAGGAGACTCAGGCACTCTTGGCTGAATGCAGTGAGGCCTAAGACTCAATTCAATGGGATTTGTTTGTCTGTCGCTAAGGCGATAATTTTTGAAGGCTACATCCAATTGAATCCAAAATTTCAGGGAATTTCTAGGCATCAGTGGGAAGAAGCTTGTTGATTTTGGTGACATTTGGAAAATAACATCACCAGAAAAGCCTGATTTCCACCTGTGCCCCTTACCTTGGTGCTGTGAGCTGAAGGGCATTGTGACTTGAGAGTGAATTCCGCCAGTCAGTGCGAACTCTTCACAGGTGATTTGCATGAGTCAGTAAATGAACCTGCAAGTTTCCGTGGGAGCGATGCCCAAGGCAGGCCTCAGGCTTAGGGTTGATGCAAAGGGTTAGTGGAGTGAGTGAGCGACAGGTGGCTGAGTTACCTCTGGTGCCACAGTGGTACTGCTAAGGTCCCTCTGCCTGCTGCACCTTCTGGGCGGGGACTGTCAAGGGGACGGTTTTGTAGATTTGAAACGTAGAAACCAGGAAGTGCAGAAGAGGAATGGCTTAGACAATTTGGCAATAAAATGTAGGTTTTGT
>NW_027055571.1:0-7187 GCF_011386835.1 Chrysemys picta bellii | reverse complement strand
AGCGTGGATGATCAAGGGGCCCATAAAAGCGGCCGCCCAGCCAGGCAGCGGTACAGCTGCGAGCAGCGTCAGCAAACAGGGGAGTTTCAGAGGGAGTTCTCATTGGAGGAGAAGGTACCTGTATTTGCATCTGTCCTTGTTGTTCTTGTTTGTAGGGGCCGGCAGGGGCTGGGAAGGACGCCGAGCCCTGAGTAGGGGGCGGAGCGTGGATGATCAAGGGGCCCATAAAAGCGGCCGCCCAGCCAGGCAGCGGTACAGCTGTGAGCAGCGGCAGCAAACAGGGCGGCTAACAGGGGAATTTGAGAGGGAGTTCTCATTGGAGGAGAAGGTACCTGCATTTGCATCTGTCCTTGTTGTTCTTCTTTGTAGGGGCCGGCAGGGGCTGGGAGCTGGGAAGGACGCCGAGCCCTGAGTAGGGGGCGGAGCTTGGCTGATCAAGGGGCCCATAAAAGCGGCCGCCCAGCCAGGCAGCGGTACAGCTGCGACAGCAAACAGGGCGGCTAACAGGGGAGTTCGAGCGGGAGTTCTCATTGGAGGAGAAGGTACCTGTATTTGCATCTGTCCTTGTTGTTCTTGTTTGTCGGGGCCGGCAGGGGCTGGGAAGGACGCCGAGCCCTGAGTAGGGGGCGGAGCGTGGATGATCAAGGGGCCCATAAAAGCGGCCGCCCAGCCAGGCAGCGGTACAGCTGCGAGCAGCGGCAGCAAACAGGGCGGCTAACAGGGGAATTTGAGAGGGAGTTCTCATTGGAGGAGAAGGTACCTGCATTTGCATCTGTCCTTGTTGTTCTTCTTTGTAGGGGCCGGCAGGGGCTGGGAGCTGGGAAGGACGCCGAGCCCTGAGTAGGGGGCGGAGCGTGGATGATCAAGGGGCCCATAAAAGCGGCCGCCCAGCCAGGCAGCGGTACAGCTGCGAGCAGCGTCAGCAAACAGGGGAGTTTCAGAGGGAGTTCTCATTGGAGGAGAAGGTACCTGTATTTGCATCTGTCCTTGTTGTTCTTGTTTGTAGGGGCCGGCAGGGGCTGGGGGCTGGGAAGGACGCCGAGCGCTGAGTAGGGGGCGGAGCTTGGCTGATCAAGGGGCCCATAAAAGCGGACGCCCAGCCAGGCAGCGGTACAGCTGCGAGCAGCGGCAGCAAACAGGGGAGTTTGAGAGGGAGTTCTCATTGGAGGAGAAGGTACCTGTATTTGCATCTGTCCTTGTTGTTCTTGTTTGTAGGGGCCGGCAGGGGCTGGGGGCTGGGAAGGACTCCGAGCCCTGAGTAGGGGGCGGAGCTTGGCTGATCAAGGGGCCCATAAAAGCGGCCGCCCAGCCAGGCAGCGGTATAGCTGCGAGCAGCGGCAGCAATCAAACAGGGCGGTTAACAGGGGAGTTTGAGAGGGAGTTCTCATTGGAGGAGAAGGTACCTGTATTTTCATCTGTCCTTGTTGTTCTTGTTTGTAGGGGCCGGCAGGGGCTGGGGGCTGGGAAGGACGCCGAGCCCTGAGTAGGGGGCGGAGCTTGGCTGATCAAGGGGCCCATAAAAGCGGCCGCCCAGCCAGGCAGCGGTACAGCTGCGAGCAGCGACAGCAATCAAACAGGGCGGCTAACAGGGGAGTTTGAGAGGGAGTTCTCATTGGAGGAGAAGGTACCTGTATTTGCATCTGTCCTTGTTGTTCTTGTTTGTCGGGGCCGGCAGGGGCTGGGGGCTGGGAAGGACGCCGAGCCCTGAGTAGGGGGCGGAGCTTGGCTGATCAAGGGGCCCATAAAAGCGGCCGCCCAGCCAGGCAGCGGTACAGCTGCGAGCAGCGGCAGCAAACAGGGGAGTTTGAGAGGGAGTTCTCATTGGAGGAGAAGGTACCTGTATTTGCATCTGTCCTTGTTGTTCTTGTTTGTAGGGGCCGGCAGGGGCTGGGGGCTGGGAAGGACGCCGAGCCCCGAGTAGGGGGCGGAGCTTGGCTGATCAAGGGGCCCATAAAAGCGGCCGCCCAGCCAGGCAGCGGTACAGCTGCAGGAAACAGGGCGGCTAACAGGCGAGTTTGAGAGGGAGTTCTCATTGGAGGAGAAGGTACCTGTATTTGCATCTGTCCTTGTTGTTCTTGTTTGTAGGGGCCGGCAGGGGCTGGGGGCTGGGAAGGACGCCGAGCCCTGAGTAGGGGGCGGAGCTTGGCTGATCAAGGGGCCCATAAAAGCGGCCACCCAGCCAGGCAGCGGTACAGCTGCGGCAGCAAACAGGGCGGCTAACAGGGGAGTTTGAGCGGGAGTTCTCATTGGAGGAGAAGGTACCTGTATTTGCATCTGTCCTTGTTGTTCTTGTTTGTAGGGGCCGGCAGGGGCTGGGGGCTGGGAAGGACGCCGAGCCCTGAGTAGGGGGCGGAGCTTGGCTGATCAAGGGGCCCATAAATGCGGCCGCCCAGCCAGGCAGCGGTAGAGCTGCGGCAGCAAACAGGGCGGCTAACAGGGGAGTTTGAGCGGGAGTTCTCATTGGAGGAGAAGGTACCTGTATTTGCATCTGTCCTTGTTGTTCTTGTTTGTAGGGGCCGGCAGGGGCTGGGGGCTGGGAAGGACGCCGAGCCCTGAGTAGGGGGCGGAGCTTGGCTGATCAAGGGGCCCATAAAAGCGGCCGCCCAGCCTGGCAGCGGCACAACTGAGGCAGCAAACAGGGCGGCTAACAGGGGAGTCTGAGCGGGAGTTCTCATAGGAGGAGAAGGTACCTGTGTTTGCATCTGTCCTTGTTGTTCTTGTTTGAAGGGGCCGGCAGGGGCTGGGGGCTGGGAAGGACGCCGAGCCCTGAGTAGGGGGCGGACCTTGGCTGATCAAGGGGCCCATAAAAGCGGCCGCCCAGCCAGGCAGCGGTACAGCTGCGAGCACCGGCAGCAAACAGGGCGGCTAACAGGGGAGTTTGAGAGGGAGTTCTCATTGGAGGAGAAGGTACCTGTATTTGCATCTGTCCTTGTTGTTCTTGTTTGTAGGGGCCGGCAGGGGCTGGGGGCTGGGAAGGACGCCGAGCCCCGAGTAGGGGGCGGAGCTTGGCTGATCAAGGGGCCCATAAAAGCGGCCGCCCAGCCAGGCAGCGGTACAGCTGCGAGCAGCCGCAGCAAACAGGGCGGCTAACAGGAGAGTTTGAGAGGGAGTTCTCATTGGAGGAGAAGGTACCTGTATTTGCATCTGTCCTTGTTGTTCTTGTTTGAAGGGGCCGGCAGGGGCTGGGGGCTGGGAAGGACGCCGAGCCCCGAGTAGGAGGCGGAGCTTGGCTGATCAAGGGGCCCATAAAAGCGGCCGCCCAGCCAGGCAGCGGTACAGCTGCGAGCAGCGGCAGCAAACAGGGCGGCTAACAGGGGAGTTTGAGAGGGAGTTCTCATTGGAGGAGAAGGTACCTGTATTTGCATCTGTCCTTGTTGTTCTTGCTTGTAGGGGCCGGCAGGGGCTGGGAAGGACGCCGAGCCCTGAGTAGGGGGCGGAGCGTGGATGATCAAGGGGCCCATAAAAGCGGCCGCCCAGCCAGGCAGCGGTACAGCTGTGAGCAGCGGCAGCAAACAGGGCGGCTAACAGGGGAATTTGAGAGGGAGTTCTCATTGGAGGAGAAGGTACCTGCATTTGCATCTGTCCTTGTTGTTCTTCTTTGTAGGGGCCGGCAGGGGCTGGGAGCTGGGAAGGACGCCGAGCCCTGAGTAGGGGGCGGAGCTTGGCTGATCAAGGGGCCCATAAAAGCGGCCGCCCAGCCAGGCAGCGGTACAGCTGCGGCAGCAAACAGGGCGGCTAACAGGGGAGTTCGAGCGGGAGTTCTCATTGGAGGAGAAGGTACCTGTATTTGCATCTGTCCTTGTTGTTCTTGTTTGTCGGGGCCGGCAGGGGCTGGGAAGGACGCCGAGCCCTGAGTAGGGGGCGGAGCGTGGATGATCAAGGGGCCCATAAAAGCGGCCGCCCAGCCAGGCAGCGGTACAGCTGCGAGCAGCGGCAGCAAACAGGGCGGCTAACAGGGGAATTTGAGAGGGAGTTCTCATTGGAGGAGAAGGTACCTGCATTTGCATCTGTCCTTGTTGTTCTTCTTTGTAGGGGCCGGCAGGGGCTGGGAGCTGGGAAGGACGCCGAGCCCTGAGTAGGGGGCGGAGCGTGGATGATCAAGGGGCCCATAAAAGCGGCCGCCCAGCCAGGCAGCGGTACAGCTGCGAGCAGCGGCAGCAAACAGGGCGGCTAACAGGGGAATTTGAGAGGGAGTTCTCATTGGAGGAGAAGGTACCTGCATTTGCATCTGTCCTTGTTGTTCTTCTTTGTAGGGGCGGGCAGGGGCTGGGAGCTGGGAAGGACGCCGAGCCCTGAGTAGGGGGCGGAGCTTGGCTGATCAAGGGGCCCATAAAAGCGGCCGCCCAGCCAGGCAGCGGTACAGCTGCGGCAGCAAACAGGGCGGCTAACAGGGGAATTTGAGAGGGAGTTCTCATTGGAGGAGAAGGTACCTGTATTTGCATCTGTCCTTGTTGTTCTTGTTTCTGGGGGCCGGCAGGGGCTGGGGGCTGGGAAGGACGCCGAGCCCTGAGTAGGGGGCGGAGCTTGGCTGATCAAGGGGCCCATAAAAGCGGCCGCCCAGCCAGGCAGCGGTACAGCTGCGAGCAGCGGCAGCAATCAAACAGGGCTGCTAGCAGGGGAGTTTGAGAGGGAGTTCTCATTGGAGGAGAACGTACCTGTATTTGCATCTGTCCTTGTTGTTCTTGTTTGTAGGGGCAGGCAGGGGCTGGGGGCTGGGAAGGACGCCGAGCCCTGAGTAGGGGGCGGAGCTTGGCTGATCAAGGGGCCCATAAAAGCGGCCGCCCGGCCAGGCAGCGGTACAGCTGCGGCAGCAAACAGGGCGGCTAACAGGGGAGTTTGAGCGGGAGTTCTCATTGGAGGAGAAGGTACCTGTATTTGCATCTGTCCTTGTTGTTCTTGTTTGTAGGGGCCGGCAGGGGCTGGGGGCTGGGAAGGACGCCGAGCCCTGAGTAGGGGGCGGAGCTTGGCTGATCAAGGGGCCTATAAATGCGGCCGCCTATCCAGGCAGCGGTACAGCTGCGGCAGCAAACAGGGCGGCTAACAGGGGAGTTTCAGCGGGAGATCTCATTGGAGGAGAAGGTACCTGTATTTGCATCTGTCCTTGTTGTTCTTGTTTGTAGGGGCCGGCAGGGGCTGGGGGCTGGGAAGGACGCCGAGCCCTGAGTAGGGGGCGGAGCTTGGCTGATCAAGGGGCCCATAAAAGCGGCCGCCCAGCCTGGCAGCGGTACAGCTGAGGCAGCAAACAGGGCGGCTAACAGGGGAGTCTGAGCGGGAGTTCTCATTGGAGGAGAAGGTACCTGTATTTGCATCTGTCCTTGTTGTTCTTGTTTGTAGGGGCCGGCAGGGGCTGGGGGCTGGGAAGGACGCCGAGCCCTGAGTAGGGGGCGGACCTTGGCTGATCAAGGGGCCCATAAAAGCGGCCGCCCGGCCAGGCAGCGGTACAGCTGCGGCAGCAAACAGGGCGGCTAACAGGGGAGTTTGAGCGGGAGTTCTCATTGGAGGAGAAGGTACCTGTATTTGCATCTGTCCTTGTTGTTCTTGTTTGTAGGGGCCGGCAGGGGCTGGGGGCTGGGAAGGACGCCGAGCCCTGAGTAGGGGGCGGAGCTTGGCTGATCAAGGGGCCCATAAATGCGGCCGCCTATCCAGGCAGCGGTACAGCTGCGGCAGCAAACAGGGCGGCTAACAGGGGAGTTTGAGCGGGAGATCTCATTGGAGGAGAAGGTACCTGTATTTGCATCTGTCCTTGTTGTTCTTGTTTGTAGGGGCCGGCAGGGGCTGGGGGCTGGGAAGGACGCCGAGCCCTGAGTAGGGGGCGGAGCTTGGCTGATCAAGGGGCCCATAAAAGCGGCCGCCCAGCCTGGCAGCGGTACAGCTGAGGCAGCAAACAGGGCGGCTAACAGGGGAGTCTGAGCGGGAGTTCTCATTGGAGGAGAAGGTACCTGTATTTGCATCTGTCCTTGTTGTTCTTGTTTGTAGGGGCCGGCAGGGGCTGGGGGCTGGGAAGGACGCCGAGCCCTGAGTAGGGGGCGGACCTTGGCTGATCAAGGGGCCCATAAAAGTGGCCGCCCAGCCAGGCAGCGGTACAGCTGCGAGCACCAGCAGCAAACAGGGCGGCTAACAGGGGAGTTTGAGAGGGAGTTCTCATTGGAGGAGAAGGTACCTGTATTTGCATCTGTCCTTGTTGTTCTTGTTTGTAGGGGCCGGCAGGTGCTGGGGGCTGGGAAGGACGCCGAGCCCCGAGTAGGGGGCGGAGCTTGGCTGATCAAGGGGCCCATAAAAGCGGCCGCCCAGCCAGGCAGCGGTACAGCTGCGAGCAGCGGCAGCAAACAGGGCGGCTAACAGGGGAATTTGAGAGGGAGTTTTCATTGGAGGAGAAGGTACCTGTATTTGCATCTGTCCTTGTTGTTCTTGTTTGTAGGGGCCGGCAGGGGCTGGGGGCTGGGAAGGACGCCGAGCCCTGAGTAGGGGGCGGAGCTTGGCTGATCAAGGGGCCCATAAAAGCGGCCGCCCAGCCAGGCAGCGGTACAGCTGCGGCAGCAAACAGGGCGGCTAACAGGGGAATTTGAGCGGGAGTTCTCATTGGAGGAGAAGGTACCTGTATTTGCATCTGTCCTTGTTGTTCTTGTTTGTAGGGGCCGGCAGGGGCTGGGGGCTGGGAAGGACGCCGAGCCCTGAGTAGGGGGCGGAGCTTGGCTGATCAAGGGGCCCATAAAAGCGGCCGCCCAGCCTGGCAGCGGTACAGCTGAGGCAACAAACAGGGCGGCTAACAGGGGAGTCTGAGCGGGAGTTCTCATTGGAGGAGAAGGTACCTGTATTTGCATCTGTCCTTGTTGTTCTTGTTTGTAGGGGCCGGCAGGGGCTGGGGGCTGGGAAGGACGCCGAGCCCTGAGTAGGGGTCGGACCTTGGCTGATCAAGGGGCCCATAAAAGCGGCCGCCCAGCCAGGCAGCGGTACAGCTGCGAGCACCGGCAGCAAACAGGGCGGCTAACAGGGGAGTTTGAGAGGGAGTTCTCATTGGAGGAGAAGGTACCTGTATTTGCATCTGTCCTTGTTGTTCTTGTTTGTAGGGGCCGGCAGGGGCTGGGGGCTGGGAAGGACGCCGAGCCCCGAGTAGGGGGCGGAGCTTGGCTGATCAAGGGGCCCATAAAAGCGGCCGCCCAGCCAGGCAGCGGTACAGCGGCAGCAAA
>NW_027055570.1:0-7187 GCF_011386835.1 Chrysemys picta bellii | reverse complement strand
CGCCAATCCCCTCAGTGACTTTTCCCGCCCTGCGCCTCCTACCCTGTCAGCACGAGCTGCCTCAGTGATTTCCCCGCCCACCACCTCCTGCCCAATCAGCAAAACCCACCTCTGGGATTTCCCTCCCAACACATCCTGCCCAGTCAGCACCAGCCCCCTTAGTGATTTTTCCGCCCAACACCTCTTTTATCTGTTTACAATGCAAATATTTGTAATCAAAAGTAATATAAAGTGAGTACTGTACACTTTGCATTCTGTGTTGTAACTGAAATCAATATATTTGGAAATGTAGCTCAGCTCTGAATGTTAGGGCCTAGATGACTGAGGGGCAGGAAGCCAGGCAGTGCAGTTTCCTACATTAGTGTACATTAAAGTGCTGTTGTAGGAGACATTTCTAGTCTAAAAACATGGGCAGGAGCGGATTTTGGCTAAGGAATGTCAGCGGAGAAAGGCTGTACCTGGAGGATTGAGCCGGGGGGGGGGGGGGGGGGGGGCGGGGGTGAATCCACCGGGTCTGATCCTGCTGCCATTGAAAGCAATTGGAGCTTTGCTGCTGAGTCCAGCTGGAGCAGGAATGGGCCCAAAGTTCAGGGCTGCCCGGGGGGCGGGGGAGGGGGGGCAAGTGGGGCAATTTGCCCCAGGTCCCGCAGGGGCCCCCATGAGAGTTTTTCGGGGCCCCTGGAGCGGGGTCCTTCACTCGCTCCGGGGGCCCTGGAAAACTCTCGCGGGGCCCGGGCCCCCGAAGCTTCTTCCACTCCGGGACCCGCCGCCGAAGTGCCCTGAAGACTCGCGGCGGGGGGTCCTTCCGCCCCGGGACCTGACTCCGAAGTGCTGGGTCTTCGGCGGCAGGGACCCTCCGCCGCCGAATACCCCAGGCCCCCTGAATCCTCTGAGCAGCCCTGCCAAAGTTAGCTGCTTTGCCCGGGCCTGGCTCTTGTGTATGGATATGATCCTCACTGCCATGCTGAGAGCCATGGAATGCAGGAGGGGATGGCTGTGGGGACTGGACCACCTGGTGTGAACTCTCCAGGACTCTTTGGTAAATGACAGCATGGGCCCAGCCCTTCACTTTATGACGGCCTCTAAGCTCCCTGTTGTAGCTATTTCCAGTGAGCCTGCTATTGGCTTCAGATAGCTGGAGAAGCTGAGCTCCATAAACCGTACAGTATTCTGTGTGGGGCTTCCAGGTAAGTCCTTAGAGTAGCAGGACCTGCCAGAGATGTTTTTTTCTGCAAGAGGATGGGGTTTTCCTTGGAAGTCCTTAGCGAAATATCCCTTCCCCCAGCCTTCCCTGTTCTACAATCTGCTACTTAGCCGGTCAGCTGTCACCCTGACCCCCAGATGTGGCTGCATTTCAGCGCTGCTCTTTGCGTACGGTTGGAACACATTTGGGGATAAAAGGTGCTATAAAAATACAGAAGGAGTTGCAACTCTGGGCCCAGTGGGTGACCTTGGCAGTGCAGTTGCCAGCGTTGTATTGATCAAAAACCGGACTTTTGTTGTTGTTTTTGCATAGTCAGTTTTGCAATTGATACGTCTGTATTTTCAGCTCAGTGGGCAATCGGTTTACTGGCTGATGTGGTGCCAAGTTTCTCCATACATCTTTAGACCACTGCAGGCTGCAATCTGTCAGGGGCTTTTTGGACAAGCATATGCTTTTCTACTTATTACGCTGATCTAGTGCTCTTTAATCCAGTCATCTAACTCCAAGGAGCTGACAAAGTCAGCCCTGCTCAGCCTGATGACCGGTCCTCCTTCCCCTCGAAGGAGGAGGACCCAGCTAGGCTAGATTGCACCAGGGCAGAGGCAATGCGTTGTCTGCCCTGCAAGAGACCCCCATTCTGCAGCACATTCAGGCAGTGGCAGAGCAGGGTGCGAGTTTAGGGGGCACAAATGAGAACAGGGCAGGTAAAAGAGGAATTAACCCTTTACAGGGTAAAGAGGGATTTTATGCTACCCTTAGTTGTATGTTTATGACAGGGACATAGGCAGACAACAGGGAGAAGCGCCGGACCACTGAACGTTGACTTCTTTGATGGGGTCAACAAGGACGTGGACCGAGAGGATCCAGTGGCTATAGTGTACTATGATTTTCAGAAAGCCTTTGACAAGGTCCCTCACCAAAGGCTCTTACGCAAAGTAAGCTGTCATGGGATAAGAGGGAAGGTGCTCTTATGGATTGGTAACTGGTTAAAAGATAGGGTGGAAAATATCATGTTGCCTCTATATAAATCCATGGTAAGCCCACATCTTGAATACTGTGTGCAGATGTGGTCACCCCATCTCAAAAAAAGATATATTGGAATTGGAAAAGATTCAGAAAAGGGCAACAAAAATGATTAGGGGTATGGAACGGCAGCAGGTTTAAAACAAATAAAAGCAAGTATTTCTTCACACAATGCACAGTCAACCTGCGGAACTCCTTGCCAGAGGATGTTGTGAAGGCCAAGACTATAACAGGGTTCAAAAACGAACTAGATAAGTTCACGGTGGATAAATGCATCAATGGCTATTAACCAGGAGGGGCAGGGATGATGTCCCTAGCCTCTGTTTGCCAGAAGCTGGGAATGGGCGACAGGGGATGGATCACTTGATGATTCCCTGTTCTGTTTATTACCTCTGGGGCACCTGGCACTGGCCACTGTGGGAAGACAGGATACTGGGCTAGATGGACTTTGGGTCTGACCCGGTAGGGCCATTTTTACGTTCTTATGACTTTTATTGGAAGTCCTCAGGAGCAGCTGCTGCTGCCCTGCTCCCATACAAACTGCGCTCTGTGCTCCCAGCCCATCAGAGCGCACGGTAAGGGGAACACCTGTGAGGGCAGCGCCCCCAGCCCCTGCAGCTGTGCTGTTAACTGAACTACAGGGTTGTTTGGGTGCATCATGGGACTGGAGAAGCAGGTGTTGCTATTCCCGGGTTGTTCAGAGGAGATACAAAGACAGGGATTTGGGGCTGTCTCTTACGTGGGACATGAGCCAGGAGTTGTTAATGTTAGAGATGGCATAGACTAGAGCAGGGGCAGGGCCTGTCTCTTTATTCCCTTTGCGTACAGCGCCTAGCACAATGGGGTCATGGGCCATTTGCTACGATAATTCAGATAATAAATCAGTGTTCTGCATTGCAAGGCCCGCGAGCCAGTGGCGGCTCCCATCGAGCCTAAGTGCGCTAAATTCCCTCTAAGCTGCGCGGCCGCGCAGCTGGCTATAACTAGCCGTGCAGCAGCTCTAAAGGGCCATACGGCAGGGACCTGAAGAGGAGAGAGGTAGGGGGTGGGCGGGAACTGGGGAGGGGAGCAAGTTGGGGCTTGCAGGGCTGCTGTGGGCCTCTCCCCAGGCCCGGAGCTCCCTGCTGCTGGCAAGTGGGAGAGCGGGCCCTTCTCCGGAGCCCCATGCTCCCTCCCTGTCGGCCCTCCTGCTGGGGGGAGTCCTCCTGCACCAGCCCTAGGGCAGCCTGCCTGCACCCCAAACTGCTCATGCCTGGCCCCACCCTAGAGCCTGAACCCCCAGTCAGAACTCTCCCCCCACCCCCCGCATCCCAAGCCTCTGCCTCAGCTCTGAGCCCTCTCCTGAACCCTGCATCCCAACCCTCTCCTCCAGCCTTAAGCCCCCTCCACACCCCAAGCCCCTCATCCACACCTCCACCCCAGACCCCTGATGAAGGAAATGCTTTGTGCATTACCCCGCGTAGCCACACGGTGTCACTGTTGCTCCTTAAGGAAATGCTCTGTGCATTACCCTGCATGGCCACACAGTGTCACTGTTGCTCCCTGAAGGAAATGCTCTGTGCATTACCCCGTGTGGCCACACGGTGTCACTGTTGCTCCATGATGGAAATGCTCTGTGCATTACCTCGCATGGCCACACAGTGTCACTGTTGCTCCTTAAGGAAATGCTCTCTGCATTACCGTGCGTGGCCACACAGTGTCACTGTTGCTCCATGTAGAAAATGCTCTGTGCATTACCCCGCGTGGCAACCTAATGTTACTGTTGGTCCATGAAGGAAATGATCTCTGCATTACCTCGGGTGGCCACACAGTGTCACTGTTCCTCCTTAAAAACAACAAGGAGTCTGGTGTCACCTTAAAGACTAACAGATTTATTGGGGCATAAACTTTCGTGGGTAAAAACCTCACTTCTTCAGATGCATAGAGTGAAAGTTACAGATGCAGGCATTATATACTGACACATGGAGAGCAGGGATTTACTTTGCAAGTGGAGAACCAGTGTTGGCAGGGCCAATTCAATCAGGGTGGATGTAGTCCACTCCCAATAACAGATGAGGAGTGTCAATTCCAGGAGAGGTAAAGCTGCTTCTATAATGAGCCAGCCACTCCCAGTCCCTATTCAAGCCCCGATTAATGGTGTTAAATTTGCAAATGAATTTTAGTTCTGCTGTTTCTCTTTGAAGTCTGTTTCTGAAGTTTTTTTGTTCAATGATAGTGACCTTTAAATCTGTAATAGAATGACCAGGGAGATTGAAGTGTTCACTTACTGGCTTATGTATGTTACCATTCCTGATGTCCGATTTGTGTCCATTTATTCTTTTGCGGAGGGACTGTCCGGTTTGGCCAATGTACATGGCAGAGGGGCATTGCTGGCACATGATGGCATATATAACATTAGTGGATGTGCGGGTGAATGAGCCCTTGATGGTGTGTCTGATGTGGTTGGGTCCTCTGATGGTGTCGCCAGAGTAAATACGGGGACAGAGTAGGCAACGAGGTTTGCTACAGGGATTGGTTCCTGGGTTGGTGTTTCTGTGGTGTGGTGTGTAGTTGCTGGTGAGTATTTGCTTCAGGTTGGGGGGTTGTCTGTAAGCGAGGACTGGCCTGCCTCCCAAGGTCTGTGAGAGTGAGGGATCATTTTCCAGGATAGATTGTAGATCGTGGATAATGCGCTGGAGAGGTTTTAGCTGAGGGCTGTATGTGATGGCCAGTGGTGTTCTGTTATTGTCCTTGTTGGGCCTGTCCTGTAGTAGGTGATTTCTGGGTACCCGTCTTGCTCTGTCAATCTGTTTCCTCACTTCCCCAGGTGGGTATTGTAGTTTTACGAATGCTTGATAAAGATATTGTAGGTGTTTGTCTCTGTCTGAAGGGTTGGAGCAAATTCGGTTGTATCTCAGGGCTTGGCTGTAGACAATGGATCATGTGATGTGTGTTGGATGGAAGCTGGAGGCATGTAGGTACGTATAGCGGTCCGTAGGTTTCCGGTATAGGGTGGTGTTTATGTGACCATCACTTATTTGCACTGTACTGTCCAGGAAGTGGATCTCTTGTGTGGACTGGTCCAGGCTGAGGTTGATGGTGGGGTGGAAATTGTTGAAGTCCAGGTGGAATTCTTCAAGGGCCTCCTTTCCGTGGGTCCGTATGATGAAGATGTCATCAATGTAGCGCAAGTAGAGGAGGGGCACTAGGGGACGAGAGCTGAGGAAGCGTTGTTCTAAGTCAGCCATAAAAATGTTGGCATACTGTGGGGCCATGCGGGTACCCATAGCAGTGCCACTGACTTGAAGGTATAAGTTGTCCCCAAATCTGAAGTGGTTGTGGGTGAGGACAGAGTCACAAAGCTCAGCCACCAGGCGTGCTGTGGCCTCATCAGGGATACTGTTCCTGACAGCTTGTAGTCCATCCTCATGTGGAATATTGGTGTAAAGTGCTTCTACATCCATGGTGGCCAGGATGGTGTTTTCAGGAAGAACACCAATGCATTGTAGTTTCCTCAGGAAGTCGGTGGTGTCTCGAAGATAACTGGGAGTGCTGGTAGCGTAGGGTCTGAGGAGAGAGTCCAAATAGTCAGATAATCCTGCTGTAAGAGTGCCAATGCCTAAGATGATGGAGCGTCCAGGGTTTCCGGGTTTATGGATGTTGGGTAGCAGATAGAATACCCCTAGTCGGGGTTCTGGGGTTTTGGACCCAACCACATCAGCCACACCATCAAGGGCTCATTCACCCGCACATCCACTAATGTTATATATGCCATCATGTGCCAGCAATGCCCCTCTGCCATGTACATTGGCCAAACCGGACAGTCCCTCCACAAAAGAATAAATGGACACAAATCGGACATCAGGAATGGTAACATACATAAGCCAGTAAGTGAACACTTCAATCTCCCTGGTCATTCTATTACAGATTTAAAAGTCACTATCATTGAACAAAAAAACTTCAGAAACAGACTTCAAAGAGAAACAGCAGAACTAAAATTCATTTGCAAATTTAACACCATTAATCTGGGCTTGAATAGGGACTGGAGTGGCTGGCTCATTACAGAAGCAACTTTTCCTCTCCTGGAATTAACACCTCCTCATCTCTTATTGGGAGTGGACTACATCCACCCTGATTGAATTGGCCCTGTCAACACTGGTTCTCCACTTGCGAAGTAACTCCCTGCTCTTCATGTGTCAGTATATAATGCCTGCATCTGTAACTTTCACTCTATGCATCTGAAGAAGTGAGGTTTTTACCCACGAAAGCTTATGCCCAAATAAATCTGTTAGTCTTTAAGGTGCCACCAGACTCCTTTTTATTTTTGTAGATACAGACTAACACGGCTACCCCCTGATACTTGTTCCTCCTTAAGGAAATGCTCGTGCATTACCCCACGTGGCCACACACTGTCACTGTTGTTCCATGAAGGAAATGCTCTGTTCATTACCTCGCGTGGCCACACAGTGTCACTGTTGTTCCATGAAGGAAATGCTCTGTTCATTACCTCGCGTGGCCACACAGTGTCACTGTTGCTCCATGCAGGAAATGCTCTGTGCATTACCTCGCGTGGCCACACAGTGTCACTGTTGCTCCTTAAGGAAATGCTCTGTGCATTACCTTGGGTGGCCACACAGTGTCACTGTTGCTCCATGCAGGAAATGCTCTGTTCATTACCTCGCGTGGCCACACAGTGTCACTGTTGTTCCATGAAGGAAATGCTCTGTGCATTACCCTGCATGGCCACACAGTGTCACTCTTGCTCCATGAAGGAAATGCTCTGTGCTTTAGCTCGCGTGGCCAGACAGTGTCACTGTTGCTCCTTGAAGGAAATGCTCTCTGCATTATCTTCGATGGCCACACAGTGTCACTGTTGCTCCATGAAGGAAATGCTTTGTGCATTACCTCACATGGCCACACAGTGTCACTGTTGTTCGATGCAGAAAATACCCTGTGCATTACCTCACGTGGCTACATGGTG
>NW_027055569.1:0-7194 GCF_011386835.1 Chrysemys picta bellii | reverse complement strand
AAAATAGCTTGTATAGCAAAAGCCCTGCCAATTAAAAAGTTCATGCATCTCTATTGTATGAGTTATATAAAATACGTAATATTTGTAATAGTCAAAGATGATTGAAATAACTAAAATATATAATTAGGATCTGTAAAGAGGAATCTGAACTTCACAGGAAATTCCCTGTGACGCATCTATGCCTCAGAAGAAGGTAACTGGCCACTACTTCTTTCAGTATGTCTGTCATTTCTTACTTTAATAGTAATTGCAATGGCAAGGCAGGCTTGTGGTACAAATAAAGGTTGGAATTAGTCAACTGGAGTGTCTTGGACCCCAAGTATGTGACATTCTCACCCAGCTACTAAATAGATCCATCATCTAATTATCAACCAATTGGCCAGACCCATTCTATTCCCACAGTCTCAGCAGCTCATCCCAATTTCCCATCCTAGATCCCTTCTCAGTACCTTTGAACTTCCTCAGAGTCTCCTTTAGAGCAACAGTTTTCTGGGAGAAATCACTGAGTCTTAATTCTAATTTAGGAGAAATCTCCTCTGGCTGCTGAAACTTCCCCTTCGCAGACCTAGAGAGAAACAATTCCACATACTTATATTTCATTTATTGACTCATTATAAATTCTTGCTAGTGAATTACTGTTCTAATGGGTCTGGAATTAGAATTCCTCTACTTCTCGCAGCTGCAGAGTAACGCTGTGGCAGTGAAACCTTCCCCCCAAAAGGTCCCATTATTATTCTTCAGCACTGGCCTGGAGAGTCTAGCTCTAGGGACAAAAGGGGAATTGAGCCTCTACAGCCAATTTACTCCTTGGCCTCCATGCTCTGAGGGACAGGAGCTTCCCAGTGAAGTGTACTAGAAATCTGTCCTTTAGGAACTAGACTGAGACACCAACTCCCCCCTTCCCAGCTCATTCCATACAGGTCTCCAAACAGCCCTCAGGTGGGGAAGAGTCTTGACCACTGCTGGCCTGAATGGTGACCAGTGCCCCAGCAGTGACAGGCCCATATTCCATCCCCACAATCCTGAGGCAGCCAGTTCCCCAGGGATGTGAAATCTCTAGGAAATATTTGAGGTCAGTCTTTTCCAATGAATGGAGAATTCCAGAGAACCTCAGATGAAGTTGATCAGAGAAATTTGTATATGACCTTCCCCACACATTTGGCTGTAGAGCCCTGGGGGGAAGCAGTGGTAACATCATCTCCAAGCTCTTTCCCAGCATTGCAAAATGTGAAGGGGAGTGAGAGAGAGCCACGTACCTGCTCATGGTGCTTCTGATGTCCTAGAGGAGAGAAATAGAGAGAGGGAATTTCAGTCCCCACTTGACACACTTAGAATTCCAGAAGAAGGGATTTAGCAAGTGTGGGGGAAAGAGGCTGTGTTCTGGCACCAGGACCATGCGTTTGCTGAGCTAATGTGGCTTTTCCATCTTTTACATCAAAGTGTCTGTAACATTTCAAAAATAATAATCATTCACATCTCTGCAATATACATTGAGTTACATGGTGATCTCTGACTGCTGGACTCCCGTGCCCATGTTTTAGGAGCAGTCTTGTCCCCATGTTGGGATCTGGAGTATTTCTAACTCAGTCTCACCTGCAACAATTCAGTCACTGGCTTCTGACACTTCCCCTCCAGCTCGCTGATCAGCTCACTGAGACGGGAAATTTCCTCAGATACTTTACTGACACTTTCATTCTGTATCTTCACTATCTTCTTGTCCAGCTTCTCCAGCTGGGCCAGCAGGAGTTGCTCTTGTTCCTTCAGGAACTGCCGCAGTTGCTGAAATTCAGACACAATCTTCTGCCTCTCGGTTTGTATATTTCTCTGTGAAGGACAATAGGGAAAGGGCTGGTCAGGGACATGGATGGAGCCTGGAGTCCTTTCATAGAGAGCTGAGTGTGTAGGAGGGAGAATTTTTTTCCAAATTGTAAGTCATCTGACTCTGAACAGTATCCTGTGGTTTCTAGAGAGAGAATTATCTCACACCTTTTCATTTGGCCCCAGAATCTCATAACGGGACGTTCCCATGTCTGACATGGTCTGGATAGCGCGTTATTGATGGTCTTGGAGTTGGAGATCCAAAGCACCAGGAGGTGAAAATAAGAAAATACTAAGGACTGTAAAACAACATATCTGGACAAAACCCTCAGGTATAAAAGGTGAATGACAGGAATGGAGAGATTGTCAGAGCACAACAGGACTGCAAGCCAGAAATGAGCAGAGGGATAATTGTTCAGTCAAGAAACCAAGACTTCACAGCCAGGGATACATGTCTCCATTTAAGCTGGAACTCAAAACAGTAAACAAAGATTGCACAAGAGGGTTCCTCAAGATATAACTGAACATCCCCCAAACTCTGAGCTAACAGACGATGAAAACTGTGAAACCGAGGCGTGAATGTGTAACAGCGGGGGTTTGTTTTAGTGCACTGGATTTTCTAATTCAAAATTCTGTTATTTCATTAATGTAATTTTTTTCCTATGAAGTGAGTGTAATTAAGCTAACAGTAGTCAATATACAATAGATAAGAATAATAGTTACAGTAGTTTATGGAAGTGAGTTTCAACCTGTGGTCTGTACAGACAATAGATTTCCAAAGAGGTCTCTGCACCCCCAATTCAAATTTATCAAATGCAAAAAGGTTGAAACCCACTGGTTTATGGTGTAGGCCTAAGTAGTAATTCCTGCTAAAACAACTAATTTTGATTTATTTGTGATTATTCCCCACTTAACGGATTTCTGCTTTACCTGCCCCAACTGACTGAGATAAAACATAATTGGAACTCTAGATTGCCCCTGCCTCTCGTTATTGCTCTGATTCAGAACATCCCTTCATCCGACTCGTTACAAATGCAGGTTAATAACGACGGGCACCTACCAGATATTCCTGGCTTCTCTTCTCTCTGATGACTTTAAATCCCAGGAGCTTTTCTCTCTCTTCCCTCAGCATCTTCAAATGGGACTGAATCTTTTCCTGAAGAAACAGAAACTGATTTGAGTGATGGTATTTTTATTGTTAGGAGTGAGTGTGTGGGTGGGAGCTTTCCCAACACAAACAAACGCTCTACTGATGAACATCACTCCCCCTCACTCCAACGTGTAAGCCTTAGGATGTTCGTGGAGGGCCACACTTCTCCACCTGCATGATCCTTGGGAGGATCATCAGTGGCTGGGAAACCTACTTAGGCCTGAAATCGCTCATTCCTCTCCAATGGAGCTCACTGAATGGCTGTCTGGGGCTAAAGGAAACTCTAATGCTGGGGGAAGATGAGTTACCCAAGGTTCTGGTCATAAAAATAACACAACAGCTGGTGATTTCCTACCTTGAATTCTTCAGCAGCTTCCTCTGCAGGAATGATGGTGTGATCTCTGTGCTGCTTGGATCTGTCACACACCAAGCAGATGGGAATTTTGTCCTCTTTGCAGAAGAGTTTTAGAGGCTCCTTGTGTTTCTCACAGAGTCTCTCTGGTTCTGGTTCCCTCGCTGACTGCAACCTGAGTTCTCTGGCTGCTTCCACAACATTCCTGAGCTGCCTGTTCAGCCTGAGGTTCCTCTGGGGAAAGGTCTCTCTGCACTGAGGGCAGGAGATGTGTGTAGCAAATCCCTCCCAGCACTGGGTGATGCAGGCTTGGCAGAAATTATGATCACAGTCTAGAGACACCGGATCTTTAAAATAGTCCAGACAGATGGAACAGGTCAGTTCATCCTGGAGAGTTTTTGCTGGATTCGCAGTAGCCATGGCTTCTATTGCAGGAAAGAGACAAGAGAGGAGTTTAGTTTCACTTCCTTCTTCTCAGAAATGGTCTGACTGAACTTTGGATCATTATGTAAGCAGAGTCAGGATGAGTTCTACCCTGACATCTGGTGGTGAATTGTGGTGAGTTGCGGAAAAGAACTTCAGGGGCTGATCTTGTTTGCATAGGCACACCCATCCTGCCTAGCATGAGTCCACAGCAGCCCAAAATGGTCACTCTGGCTGCTGTGGGATCCCCAGTTTCTCTGTTATTGGGGCAGGAAGAATAAAGTGTTGTTACTCTGATTATGTGAATCAAGAACAATGAAACTGTTTTATGACAGAGGGACTTGCCATCAACTAAGTAGCACTCGCTAGACAAGGGACATGGATTTCAGTGCCTAGTGAATAGAGAGAGAGAGAGGGAGGGAGGAAGGAGGAGGTGGTGGTATTTGTACTTGACAGCATGGAGCTCTTTGAGGGCTTGAAACATTAATTGCACATTCTCCTGTCTTCACTCTTGAATATCAGAGCTAATTTTGATTCTATTAAGAGTTTAGTTACAGGTTGCTGAGCTGAATTCACTTTGGGCCAATAGTGCACCAGCATTGGGGCTCCCCTACTATAAGCTGAAATCACTAAAGAGCTAAATATCAGGGGGTAGCCGTGTTAGTCTGTATCTACAAAAACAACAAGGAGTCTGGTGGCACCTTAAAGACTAACAGATTTATTTGGGCATAAGCTTTCGTGAGTAAAAACCTCACTTCTTCGGATGCATAGAGTGAAAGTTACAGATGCAGGCATTATATACTGACACATGGAGAGCAGGGAGTTACTTCGCAAGTGGAGAACCAGTGTTGACAGGGCCAATTCAATCAGGGTGGATGTAGATCACTGAGTGCTATGTTAACCAGTGGGGGAACCTGAAGATATATAGTGGAGTGGAGTAGTTTGTGGGACAACTGGAGTGGCTCATGGGACAGCTGGCTGAGCGGAGCAGAGCAGTTCATGGGACGGTTGGTGGAGCAGAGCAGCTCGTGGTGAAGGCTGCAGCAGAACCCCACGGAAAGGCGGGGCAGTCAGCCTCAGACCATGTAATGTGCCCCTTAACATTCTGTGTGCCCCCTTCTATCCCCCCCATTTCCACCCAGGTGGGGGGGGGGTAAAACTCTGCAGATAAACTTTTGAACTCTGGGGCTGCATTGACCAAGGACAGAGACTTTTGGGTTCTTGGACTTTTGGGACTTTGGGTGATTTTTGGGTTGCTGGACTCAAAAACCAAAGGGAAAGGACACAGCCCAATTTGCTGGGGTGGGTCTTTTGCTCATGGTTTGTGTTAGGAATCCTGTTTGTGATGTTTCCCCAACATAATGCCGCATTATTTTCCTCCTTTATTAAAAATATTTTGCTACACTCAGACTCTGTGCTTGCGAGAGGGTAAGTATTGCCTCTTAGAGGCGCCCAGGGGGTGATATGTAATTGTCCTAGGTCACTGGGTGGGGGCTCAAGCTGGTTTTGCACTGTGTTATGGAAACAGAACCCCTAGATACTGAACCTGGCCCTTGTTGCTGCCAACTCAAAATGGCAGAAGGGTTACAATCAGGTCTTTCCTTTCTGGGTGTGGTCTCGTGATTTCTTTTTTGTGGACTGTAAAGAGCCTTTGAATGAAGTGTGATGAGTACAAATTGACACCAGCTCTTCCGAAACATCTGCAAGGCCCCAAACTTTGGACTAGTCACTTGGGTCAAAAAGGGGTAACAAGTGACTGGGGGTTTCACTGCCTGACATAAGGATCTGATGGAACAGCCTGGGAGGGATGGTGAGAATCACAGCTGCTGACTCCTACTGCCTGTTCCCTACCTGGCCTTTAGGCTCTTTAAGACCCATCTCTCTCTGGTGCTTGTGTAACCCACTGGTGTGTGTGTGTGGAGCTGTGACAGTTATAAAGGGTTGAATATTTAGCATAAGCTGGGGCAGCCTGTGCTTTTAGCTCTAGGGGTCCCTGGTTCAGAGCAGGGTGTGTCGGCCAAGAGAGCAGCTGTCACACCTGTTCTTAGCCTGGCGGCTCCTGCTTCTGTTTCCCTGCACAGTCTCCCCAGCTCTCAGGGACTCCTGGCTCTCTGCAGATGGCAGCGGGTGTGAGGGGAGCTGGCGCTGGGGCTCCTGCGCTGTACATGGGATGGGCTAACCAGATAACTGCAAGCCCCAAGGCTCTCAGGCCACTTGTCTAGTCTGGCTGCAGGAGGGGATCTGGGGCCAGACAGAGGGGGCCTGGGAGAGTCTGGGGAGCTGCCACTTGGGACCAGAAATGGAAATCCAGCTGTGGTGAGAAAAGAGAGCTTGCCAGGAAAGTAGCTGGTTACTCAGGCTGCCGTAAAGCTGGATACAATGTTGCAGTCATTTAATGCCTTACACTGGGGAATTTCTATGTTCTTGCAGCTGGATGGTGTGAGCTGAAATTATTTTCTTTAAGGGGAAGGCTGGCACTGCTCCCGTTTTGCTGGAGAATGCCTGGCTGGAGATCTGTACCATCAGTCACACACCTTCATACTGCTGCTGTTTCATGCCACTGGACACTGCAGCCAGGACTCTTTTGGGGCAGAGTGGATCTGAGATCAGAATCAATAGGGAATCTGGAAGTGGCCTTCTGGAACCAGAACAGGAGCTGCAGCTGCCATAAGAAGGGCACGCAGGGCAGAGATGCTGCTAGGGAAGCTCCTGGTTACTTCATGAGCAACTGGATATAACATTGTTAGAGATCATGACTCCTATTGTGATGAGATACATTGTTACCCTTGTGTAAGGCAAAATGGTTACATGGTTGTAAACTTGCTTTCAATCAGTCTTGTGGCTTCTTGGCAGCTGGATTCTGTCCACTCTAGTGGAGGATCTCGCTGATGCTGGGGTTTGTACTGATGAACGTATTGCTTGAGAATTGCAGTCACCAGTTAAATACATGTGACATGCAGTTATTTTTGACCAACCCAAGAGAAGTGGCCTCCAGGAGCTGTGAGGAGGAGGCCGGAGAGATGAATCCCTCAGCAGGGATGCTGTAAGCAACACAAAAGAAATAATTCTCCTGCTCTACTCTGCGCTGATTAGGCCTCAACTGGAGCATTGTGTCCAGTTCTGGGCACCACATTTCAGGAAGGATGTGGACAAATTGGAGAAAGTCCAGAGAAGAGCAACAAAAATGATGAAAGGTCTAGAAAACATGACCTATGAGGAAAGACTGAAAGAACTGGGTTTGTTTAGTCTGGAGAAGAGAAGACTGAGAGGGGACATGATAACAGTCTTCAAAAGTACCTGAAAGGTTGTTACAAGGAGGAAGGAGAAACGTTATTCTCTTTAAACTCTGATGACAGGACAAGAAGCAATGGGCTTAAAGTGCAGCAAGGGAGGTTAGGTTGGACATCAGGAAAAGCTTCCTAACTGTCATAGTGGTTAAGCACTGGAATAA
>NW_027055568.1:0-7194 GCF_011386835.1 Chrysemys picta bellii | reverse complement strand
AGCATTTCAGGGCGGGACCTTCCGCCACCTAGGGAGGCAGAAAAGCTGGCAGCGCTCCTGCCACTGACCTTGTACTTTTGTCAGATCTGATGGCATAATATAGCTCGTCATACGAAGTAACACCTAAAATCTCAAACTGAAAAACACTGGAAGAAAACATTTTTCTCTTGCAGTTCACTTTGTACATTTGAAAGCACTTTGATTTTACAGTGAAACTACATGTCCAGTCAGCCACTTTCCCCCAGTCTGCGTGTCTCTTTTGCAGCAATAGGGAGGAAACTTTTTTTTTTTAAATGGGAAACATTTTGCAAAACCCAGAAAAAATGGGCAAAAAATGCGTTTTGTAAAATTGACTAGATGTCAGTATTGCCAACCTGAAGCATTCAAAAATCATGAAATTTGCAGAAAAACACCAAACGTAGCAAGATTCAGAATACAATATACAATTTTGAGTTTTTCCTGTATTTGTCAGTTATTTTTCTTTTCTTTTTATCACTTTTATGATTAAACAAGGAATAAATACATCTTGCCCTCTGTGAAATGGAATACCTCTTGGATGTTGTGAGGCTTAATTTGGTGAGGGATGTGCCCATGGGACAGAGCTGGAAATAATACTCAATAAAATGCTTAGTCCTTACTCATTCAAAGCACTGCGCAAGCGCCCCATGCATATGTTCCAGGTCACCTAATTTCCAGTCATGTGCTTTATCAGCTTAGACCATGCACTCTCGTGCCATACGCCTTGAGACCATAAAATTTTGGTACCTGTTACAATTTGATTTATACTATGTCATATACATGCTGCTGGCTTAAATGTGTTTGTGGCAAACGATAACATGTAATTATAGTAAACAAAACAGATTAAGTACATCAATGATCACAAATATGGGTTTATATAAGGAAAGCTACAAAAAAGGATAGACTTTCCAACTGTGATTCAGAAACTCAAATCTCATTGAAAAATCAATGGAATTTTTGTTCCTAAGTCAACTGGGTTCTTTGGAAAATCCCAACTACAATCTCTGTGCTTGCATGGATTGGACCAAATTATTCTCTGTTACACTGGCATAAATCAGGAGTGACAAATAATCAGATATTCCAGATTCACACCATGTAACTTAAAACAGTTTGGCCTAGTGCTTAGCCTGTTCATGCTGTCCTAGTTATGAGGACACCGTCAATGTAGTTCTTCTTTTTAAACAAAAATTGTAACAAACAAAAATGGTCCCATGTGCAAGATTTAACCTCCCAGAATCCAAGGATGTGGTGGGTTTTGTGTGTTTTTTTCCCCTCCAGCCAATATACAATCCTGGCCAAATGTGCTGCAGATTTAACCTAGTATATGATCCTTGCTTGGGGAAACTCCCATTGATGTTGGGGGTTTTGGCCCAGGCCCGCCAAGATATTTAAGTGCCTAATTCACATTGATTTCAATGCAGTGTAGTTGCGTGTCAGTCCCAGGATATTAGAGAGACAAGGTGGGTGAGGTAATAACTTTTATTGGACCAACTTCTGTTGGTGAGAGAGACAAGCTTTCAAGCTCTTCTTCAGGTACCCTTCTCACCAACAGAAGTTGGTCCAAAAAAAGATAATACCTCACCCACCTTGCCCATTGATTTCAATGGAAGTTAGGCACCTAAATACCTTTGAGGATTTCAGCCTCTGTGCTTCACTGGGTGCCATCTTTGGCATGAGACTTAAAACTAAGATCTTGAATACATGTGATGATTAACTTTCTACATGATTCATAACACATCTGTGACAGAGATGGAGCTGATATGTAATCAGAGAAGGGCCACTAGGATGATCAGAGGAATGGAAAACCTGACGTATGAAAGGAGACTAGAGGAGCTTGGGTTGTTTAGTCTGACAAAGCGAAGGCTGAGGGGGGATATGATTGCTATCTTTAAATATATTAGAGGGATTAATACAAGGGAGGGAGATGAATTATTCCAGCTTAGTACTAACGTGGATACGAGAACGAATGGATATAAACTGGCCGTGGGGAAGTTCAGGCTTGAAATTAGACGAAGGTTTCTGACCGTTAGAGGGGTGAAATATTGGAACGGCCTTCCGAGGGAAACGGTGGGGGCGAGGGATTTGTCTGGCTTTAAGATTAAGTTAGATAAGTTTATGGAGGGAATGGTTTAATGGTAAAACATAGTTGTCAAGGAAAACCAAGCAATGGTAGGTAAATAGCATAATGGTTAAAAGGGGTCAGGATGGAGACTCTTGCCTATATGCTCGGGGTCTTACTGATCGCCATATTTGGGGTCGGGAAGGAATTTTCCTCCAGGGCAGATTGGCTGAGCCTCTGGAGGTTTTTCGCCTTCCTCCGCAGCATGGGGCAGGGATCTCTAGCAGGAGGGTCTCTGCCGATTGAGGTCACTAATAACAGGATTGGGGACTTCAGCAGCAGAGTCCAGGGAAGGGGCGGGGACGGTTTTATGGCCTGCAGCGTGCAGGGGGTCAGACCAGATGATCATAATGGTCCCTTCTGACCTTAAAGTCTATGAATCTATGAATCTATTATGAATACTGAGATGTGACCATTTTACGACACCATGTGACCTGATTAGCAAGGGGAAGTTATGGTATATTGGAGTGATTAGAATTTCCTGATCTAACTGAATAGGGGGCTGTGGGAAGAGGTAACAGAGAAGCAACACAACAGATGTAGATAAGGACTCCCCAACGCACACTTGGAAGATAATCAGTCAAGTTGTTAGTTTCAATGTCTCCTTATTTTACCAAAGCTAGGAAGCTAGAGATCAAAGAACATTAAAGAGTTAAAAAGCCTTTCTTAAGGGGAGAAGGGGAGTCACTGGTCAGAAGCTGTCTAGGGAGACAGGCTCTCTGAGAGGAGAGACAGAGAGAGAAATGCACTCTGTGGAGGGAGTGTAAAGAAGCAGGCCTCCCAGATCCAGGGCATGGTAAACCTTAGGGAAAAGCTAGCTATGCATACAATCTGGTGTATTGTTTTTTTAAGACATGTTTTCTCTGAAATGCTGTTGTTCTAAATAAATACTTTGCTTTAAGGAAGTATTTGGCCACTGATTACCACAGTCATTGTAACAGAGAGAATAGCAGGGTCTGGACATAAGTCAGAGCTGCTGAAATAATAACACAGGGGATTGCAGACCAGGCCTGGTCTGAGAATGAGAGAATCATATGATTCAACCTGGAAAAACAGGTGATTATTCAAGGATGGAGTGCTAAAGGGGGTGTACTTGGAAAGACCAGGAAGGGTCAGATGTGCAGTTCACTAGGTCACTGTGACAATCTGTATTGCCCCTAGATTTCTTTTCTCAACACTTCTGACTGTTGCTATCAATGGTGCAGCTCCAAAGGAAGTAACAGTGAATATAGTATTGACTAACCAATGATGCTGACAAGCCAATGGTGTTCTAACTCTGCTCAGAGCAGGTCTAGATCAGTGGCTCTCAATCTTTCCAGGCTACTTTCAGGAGTCTGATTTGTCTTGCATATCCTAAGTTTCACCTCATTTAAAACTACTTAGGCCAGGTCTACACTAATCCCCTAGTTCGAACTAAGGTACGCAACTTCAGCTACGTGAATAATGTAGCTGAAGTTCGAAGTACCTTAGTTCGAACTTACCTCGGTCCACACGCGGCAGGCAGGCTCCCCCGTCGACTCCGCGGTACTCCTCTCGTCTAGCTGGAGTACCGCAGTCGACGGCGAGCACTTCCGGGTTCGACTTATCGCGTCCAGACAAGACGCGATAAGTTGAACCCAGAAAGTTCGATCGCTCGCCGCCGAACTACCGGGTAAGTGTAGACCTACCCTTGCTTACAAAATCAGACATAAGAATACAAAAGCGTCATAGCACACTGTTACTGAAAAATTGTTGACTTTCTCATTATTACCATATAATTGCAAAATAAATCTATTAGAATATAAATATTGTACTTACGTTTCTGTCTATAGTATATAGAGCAATATAAACAAGTCACTGTCCATAAAAATTTTTAGTTTGTACTGACTTTGCTAGTGCTTTTTATGTAGCCTGTTGTAAAACGAGGCAAATATCTAGATGAGTTAATGTACCCCGTGGAAGACCTCTGTATACCCCGGGTTGAGAACCACTGGTCTAGAAGACTACAGTGGTTAAAATGCTGTGGCCTGTCTACACTAGCACTCCCACTGTTGTTTATGTATACAAAGCCACAGTACTTCCTCTCTTGGATCCTAGTTCAGCAAGGTAGTTAAGCATGTGCTTAATTATCATTGACTTCAGCAGGACTTTAAACTTTAACATAAATAGAGATGGATTTAAGCATGTGTTGAAGTGTTCTGAGGAAGAGGGGCCATACCTGTACTCAGCTTTGAAATATCAGCATTTCAGGGCAAGATTCCAAGGCACGGGGAAAAAAATAAGGGTGTTGATCCAGAGCTTTGGTCATACAGGGTAGTGACATACACGCAGAATATCTTACATCTTCCACTCCAGAGGTGACTGCGTATTCATAAATGATCTGCAAAAACAAGTGAACAGTGAGGTGGCAAAGTTTGCAGGTGACACAAAATTATTCAAGATAGTTAAGTCCAAAGCTGACTGCAAAAAGTTACTGAGAGATCTCACTAAACTAAGTGATTGGGCAACAAAATGACAGATGAAATTCAATGTTGTTAAATGCAAAATAATGTACACTGGAAACCATAATTCCAACTATACATACAAAATGATGGGGTCTAAATTAGTTGTTACCTCTCAAAAAAGGGATCTTGGAGTCATCGTGGATAGTTCTCTGAAAACATCCACTCAATGTGCAGTGGCACTGCGGCAGTCAAAAAAGCTAACAAAACGTTAGGAACTATTAGGAAAGGAATAGATAATAAGACAGAAAATAGCATAATGCCACTATATAAATTCATAGTACACCCACACCTTGAATACTGCATGCAGTTCTGGTTGCACCATCTCAAAAAAGATGTATTAGAATTGGAAAAAATACAGAAGGGCAACAAAAATGATTAGGGGAATGGAACAGCTTCCATATGAGGAGAGATTAAAAAGACTTTGAATGTTCAGTTTAGAAAAGAGACAACTAAGGGGATTATGACAGAGGTCTATAAAATCATGAATGGGGTGGAGAAAGTGAATAGGGATGTGTTATTTATCGCTACACATAACACAAGAACCAGAGGTCACCCAATGAATAATAGGCAGCAGGTTTAGAACAAACATAAGGAAGTACTTCTTCACACAACATACAGTCAAACTCTGGAACTTGTGCATGAGGATGTTGTGAAGGCCGAAAGTATGACTGGGTTCAAACAAGAATCAGATAAGTTCTCGGAAGATAGATCCATCAATGGCTATTAGCCAAGATGGTCAGGGACACAACCCCATGCTCTGGGTGTCCTTAAACCTCTGACTGCCAGAAGCTGGGACTGGATGACAGGGGTAAATCACTTGTTCATTGCCTTGTTCTATTCATTCCCTTTGAAGCATCTGGCACCGTCCACTGTCAGAAGGCAGGACACTGGGCTAGATAGACCATTGGTCTGACCCAGCATGGCTAGTTTTATGTTCTTTTGCATTTGAGAAGTGTACAATAATTCCTTATACTTCCAATATGTTAACCATTCTGCAATCCTTCTGCATGAAAGGTGCTATAGTACAGAAAACATTCGATTTTCAACTGTATTTCTGAATTTTCTTCTGTGGTTGGGTTTATGTTCTGTAAATTATATTTTAGTGTATTCTATCACAAAATAACATATGGTATGCTCACCACAAATAAAAACTAGTAATGGAATCTAACGGAACATCTCCACCTTTACAACTTTTCATGAATCTATCATAGCTAAACAAAAATTCCAAAATATTCTGTATCTTGGAGTTACCATCAAGTCATTAACAATAAATAACCCATGTAACTGGAATTAACACAATCGGCTATTTCTACTGGTTATAGTCTTTTACAACCAGAGACAAACATCAATACCAAGAACTGCTTTGTAGTTTTTATGATACAGCATATATTCCAACCACTTATATAAACCATCACATAAATGCCCATACTTCCAAATCAAAATATAAATTTCAGACCTTAAACTGATTTTATACCTCATTTGCAGATGCTGCTAAGCACTGCATATAACAATGACATCATTGTTTCTGGAGTTTCTAACATACATGAAAAGGGAAAAATCAGAAGCAGACTTTTAAAAGGAATATATCAAACAAAATAAATGCATAAACACAATATATGAAGCGTTGGGGTGCTATAAAGATTTTATTGTTACTTGTTTGGGAAGAGCTACATAACTCACTGTGGCTCTGCAACTAGTGAGTAATGCAGTCATCTCAAAATCCAGCAGATTTATTGGTAATACTGTTCAGGCTAAGTTCTTGTATCTCATTTTCTCCTAACCCCTTATAAATAGGACTCAGCTCTTTGCAAGAGGTAACCTACATTTTATTTCTTTACACTTCATATAAATGTGGTGAGTATTTTTGGTGGAGGAAAAGAACTAGTGACTCTGAAATGTAGTCACAACATAGTTAAATTAAATGATCAGCGGAAATGCATGAAAAAGATAGAGCATAGAAATAATTACAGAAAATAACATAATTAGGAGAGGTAGATCTGGTAGACTTGAGGCATTTTCTCGTATCCTGGACTCTACATAGAGAATAACCTATTCCTAGGTTGGGTACTTACATGATTCCCATCACATTAGTATCTAAGTGTCTTACAATCGTTGATGTATTTATTCACACAACACCCCCTGAGTTGAGGAAGTACTTTCATCCCCATTTTACAGATGGGAAACTGAGGCACAGATACTAACTGACCTGCATGAGGTCATCCAGGAAGTTTGTGGCACAGGAGGGACTTAAACCTGGGTCTCCCAAGCAAACACCCTAACCACTGGACCATCCTTCCTTTGGGATGGGAAGGAACTCCAAAGGTTTTCAAGTAGTTTATTTTATTTACTTAGACCCTGCTTTAGTAAGGTGTTTAAGCATTTGCCTAGCTATAAACACAATCCTACTTTAGTCACTGAAGATTATTTGCTTATTGGGGAGCTTCCTGCATCTTCCTCTCGAGCATCTAGTGCTGCCCACTGTCATATACAGAATTTTGCACTAGGTGGGCCATGTGTTTGATCCAGCATAGCAATTCCTATGTTCCCTGAGCATCTTTTAACCATGCCAGGAAC
>NW_027055567.1:0-7196 GCF_011386835.1 Chrysemys picta bellii | reverse complement strand
CCGCCTGGTCCCTGCGCTGCTGGGGGAATGGGCTGTTCTGGGGACAGTGTCGGGGATCCCCCAAAGCGGCTCCTTTGATTCTGCTCTTTTCTGGCGTTTGGCTCAGAGACTCTTTTCCTGGGAGAGTGTAATAGCGTCTGGTTGGTTTAGTCCCAGAGGAGAGGTCGGGTCTGTGCTGTAATAACGTCACTGAGGCTTCTCCCAGCAGGGCAGAGTCTAGAGTGTTTGTCTACAGGGACAGAGCCTGGGGGAATCGGGGTGTGAAATGGACTAACACTCATTCAGAAACCTCATGAACTTCCCTTCTTACCCTGACAGGCTGCAGAATAACGACCCCGTTTTGCTCCAGACCGTCCCATCTTCCTAGGGGCCGGGGAAGGGAAATGGCTGTGGTGGATCCAGCTCAGGAAGGGGATTTTGGGGGAGCTGCTGGGGAGGGTTGTTGTAGACGGGGAGGGTCATGAAATCATTGAGTTCATAGTTCTAAGGAAGGGTAGAAGGGAGTACAGCAAAATAGAGACAATGGATTTCAGGAAGGCGGATTTTGGTAAGCTCAGAGAGCTGATAGATAAGGTCCCAAGGGAATCAAAATTGAGGGGAAAAACAACTGAGGAGAGTTGGCAGTTTTTCAAAGGGACACTATTAAGGGCCCAAAAACAAGCTATTCCGCTGAGTAGGAAAGATAGGAAATGTGGGAAAAGACCTCCTTGGCTTAACCACGAGATCTCACATGATCTAAAAAATAAAAGGAATCATATAAAAAATGATTTTACTCTTTGGTTGGGTACAGCAAAGTCAGATACTTTATTTTCTCTCTATCAATTGCATAGAGGGAGAGAGTGCACTAGGACACAGGGTCTCCTCCTCCTAGGCAGGTCTCCCCCAGGTAAACAATTACAGCAAGCATTTATACCTTTTGTTACAGACAATAATGAGCAACAGCTGCATTTTGTTTATACATAGGTCATCCTGATATCTTATTTTCCTCACTTGTTTAGACTCTAGTCTACATACAATATTATCTACACATTATCTACACAAGGTTGCAACAACTTCTCACAAAGTTCTTGCCCACTCACCTCACACAATCCTCGCTTCTACAAATCTCGCGTTATTAGGGTTACAAGAAGAACAGGAGTACTTGTGGCACCTTAGAGACTAACAAATTTATTAGAGCATAAGCTTTCGTGGAGTACAGCCCACTTCTTCGGATGCATATAGAATGGAACATATATTGAGGAGCTATATATACACACATACAGAGAGCATAAACAGGTGGGAGTTGTCTTACCAACTCTGAGAGGCCAATTAATTAAGAGAAAAAAAACTTTTGAAGTGAAAATCAAGCTAGCCCAGTACAGACAGTTTGATAATAAGTGTGAGAGTACTTACAAAGGTTACAGTTAGGGTTACAGTTAGCCTAACTCTTGCTAATAAACTATCAGGCATTGCAATCCCCTTCCTGTCCTTCTTTCTCTGCTTCCACAATACATTAGAAGCAAGAGGAAGACCAAGGACAGGGTAGGCCCACTGCTCAGTGAGGAGGGAGAAACAGTAACAGGAAACTTGGAAATGGCAGAGATGCTTAATGACTTCTTTGTTTTGGTCTTCACCGAGAAGTCTGAAGGAATGACTAACATAGTGAATGCTAATGGGAAGGGGGTAGGTTTAGAAGATAAAATAAAACAGAACAAGTTCAAAATCACTTAGAAAAGTTAGATGCCTGCAAGTCACCAGGGCCTGATGAAATGCATCCTAGAATCCTCAAGGAGCTAATAGAGGAGGTATCTGAGCCTCTAGCTATTATCTTTGGAAAATCATGGGAGACAGGAGAGATTCCAGAGGACTGGAAAAGGGCAAATATAGTGCCCATCTATAAAAAGGGAAATAAAAACAGCCCAGGAAATTACAGACCAGTTAGTTTAACTTTTGTGCCAGGGAAGATCAAGTAATCAAGGAAATCATCTGCAAACACTTGGAAGGTGGTAATGTGATAGGGAATAGCCAGCATGGATTTGTAAAGAACAAATCATGTCAAACCAATCTGATAGCTTTCTTTGATAGGATAACAAGTCTTGTGGATAAGGGAGAAGCGGTGGATGTGGTATACCTAGACTTCAGTAAGGCATTTGATAGGGTCTCGCATGATATTCTTATCGATAAACTAGGCAAATACAACTTAGATGGGGCTACTATAAGGTGGGTGCGTAACTGCCTGGATAACAGTACTCAGAGAGTAGTTATTAATGGTTCCCAATCCTGCTGGAAAGGTATAACAAGTGGGGTTCCGCAGGGATCTGTTTTGGGACCGGCTCTGTTCAATATCTTCATCGACGACTTAGATATTGGCATACAAAGTACATTTATTGAATTTGCAGATGATACCAAACTGGGAGGGATTGCAACTGCTTTGGAGGATAAGGTCATAATTCAAAATGATCTGGACAAATTGGAGAAATGGTCTGAGGTAAACAGGATGAAGTTTAACAAAGACAAATGCAAAGTGCTCCACTTAGGAAGGAACAATCAGTTTCACACATACAGAATGGAAAGAGAATGTCTAGGAAGGAGTACGGCAGAAAGGGATCTAGGCGTTATAGTGGACCACAAGCTAAATATGAGTCAACAGTGTGATGCTGTTGCGAAAAAAGCAAACATGATTCTGGGATGCATTAACAGGTGTGTTGTGAGCAAGACATGAGAAGTCATTCTTCCGCTCTACTCTGCGCTGGTTAGGTCTCAACTGGAGTATTGTGTCCAGTTCTGGACACCACATTTCAAGGAAAATGTGGAGAAACTGGAGAGGGTCCAGAGAAGAGCAACAAGAATGATTAAAGGTCTTGAGAACATGACCTATGAAGGAAGGCTGAAAGAATTGGATTTGTTTAGTTTGGAAAAGAGAAGACTGAGAGAGGACATGATAGCAGTTTTCAGGTATCTAAAAGGGTGTCATAAGGAGGAGAGAGAAAACTTGTTCAGTAAAGACTGGAATAAACTGCCTAGGGAGGTTGTGGAATCTCCATCTCTGGAGATATTTAAGAGTAGGTTAGATAAATATCTATCCGGGATGGTCTAGACAGTATTTGGTCCTGCCATGAGGGCAGGGGACTGGATTCAATGACCTCTCGAGGTCCCTTCCAGTCCTAGAATCTATGAATCTATGAAGGAGGCACCAGCCTGTCATGTGTGATCTAAGGAGCAGGAAAAGAATCTGGGAATTACCTTTTGTAAAATCTCATCTTCTTTCGAAAACCTGTGGAAATAGCTGATTCAAGAAGTTGTTGACAGATGGATAGTACGCGTCTATCAGCTCCTGGGTTCACCAGCCATTGTCAACCAAGCAAGTTGGCAGACTGAAGGCAGGGCAAGAATGCTGAACCAGAACGGTCTTTGCTCTTGTCACACATGACATCACAATAAACTTATGCATACACACACACACACATAGACATACAGACAGAGGCTGGTACCATTAGCAACACTGAGAGACTCAGCCAAAATCTCTAGGAATACTGATTTCTGGGAGGGGATGCACAAAGGACTGATACTTTGCATGTACAGAATATATCACATTGTACCTGTGGAGTTACAGAGTAGTTTACAAGCTTGAATTCAAGGAGCCTGACAGTTGCTCCGAGCAGGACCAGGTCATGGTGGGGCTGTACTGAGGGGTCTGCGAGCTGCAGCGGGACGCGCTGGACTGGGTTTCGCTCTGGTGGAGCAGGTGAGAGGGTCTGGGGGCCAGTGCATTGGGGGAGGGGCTGTCACCCCAGTGGCTGAAGCCCGGAGCACTGACCCCCTCACCCCTCTTGTGGCTGAAGTCCAGAGCCCCAACCTCCCTCCCTGCCCTCCTGTGGATGAGTCGCAGAGCCCAGACCCCCCACTCCCCTCCACCTCCCCAGCGGCTGAAGCTTGGAGCCCTGATCCCCCCACCATGGCAGCCAAAGACCAGGTCTCTTCCCTTCATCTCTCTTGGTGGCTTGAGCCTGGACCACAAGCCCAGAGTCCTCCCTCCCCCACTCCGCCCTGGGTGTTATAGCCCGGATCCTGGAGTCTCTACCCAGTTGTGGGAGACCAGAGTCCCAAACCCAGAGCTCCCCCTCCGTCGATCAAGCCTGGAGCCCTGAGCCCAGCCCACCCGCGGGAGTTGTTTCGGAAGATGGTAAACACCTATGTAGGGCCCTATGAAATCTCTTTTATTATTGGGGAGTTTCCAATTTAGTATTTTCTGAGTTTTGTCCTTTCCATTTCTTAAAAATTAATTCCGTCTTTCTGGTTTTTGTATTAATCACGATTGTTTGATACACTAACCACAGTTAAGTAGCTTTACTATAAATGCACACAAATGTTCAGAAGTGTCTTGCAAGGGGAGAAACTGATTTTACTAAAAGAATCCTACAATTTAAACAAAACTTCCTGCAGATGCACAGTGTACGGTAAAAGTGACACTTTTAACTCACCTTTTAAAGTAGCCATCGGTAACACGACCAACTGATATTGCTGAACAGTGACACTACAGGTTTCAGAGTAGTAGCCGTGTTAGTCTGTATCCGCAAAAAGAACAGGAGTACTTGTGGCACCTTAGAGACTAACAAATTTATTAGAGCATAAGCTTTCGTGGGCTACTGCCCACTTCTTCGGATGCATATAGAGTGGCACATATATTGAGGAGATATATAGACACACATACAGAGAGCATGAACAGGTGGGAGTTGTCTTACCAACTCTGAGAGGCCAATTAAGTAAGAGAAAAAAAATGGCCTCTCAGAGTTGGTAAGACAACTCCCACCTGTTCATGCTCTCTGTATGTGTGTCTATATATCTCCTCAATATATGTGCCACTCTATATGCATCCGAAGAAGTGGGCAGTAGCCCACGAAAGCTTATGCTCTAATAAATTTGTTAGTCTCTATAGTGACACTACAGTCCACAGCAGTGTGTGGGGGGGGGAGGGAGGTTGTGGGGGAGTGGAGTGTGTGTGTGTGTGTCTGTGTGTGTGTGTGTGTGTTGGGGGAGAGTATGTATGGGTGTGTTGGGAAGTGGGGGAGGAGTGTGAGTGTGTGGGTGGAAGTTTATGGGGCGCAGTGGAGGTGAGCGTGGGGGTGGGGGTGGAAGTTTGTGGGGGCAGTGGAGGTGAGTGTGAGTTGGGTGTGTGTGTGTGTGTGGAAGTTTGTGGGGGAAGTGGAAGTGAGTGTGTGTATTGGGGGAGTGTGTGGGTGGAAGTTTGTGGGGGCAGCGGAGGTGAGTGTGTGAGTGGGGGTGGGTGGAAGTTTGTGGGGGGCAGTGGAGGTGAGTGTGTGGGTGGAGGTGAGTATGTGGGTGGAAGTTTGTGGGGGCAGTGGAGGTGAGTGGGTGGAGGTGAGTGGAAGTTTGTGGGAGCAGTGGAGGTGAGTGTGTGCGTGGGGTGGGCGTGAGTGGAAGTTTGTGGGGGCAGTGGAGGTGAATGTGTGGGTAGGGGTGTGTGAGTGGAAGTTTGTGGGGGGCAGTGGAGGTGAGTGTGTGGGTGGGGTGGGCGTGGGTGGAAGTTTGGGGGGGCAGTGGAGGTGAGTGTGTGTGGGGGGGTGTGGGTGGAAGTTTGTGGGGGCAGTGGAGGTGAGTGGGTGGGTGTGGGTGGAAGTTTGTGGGAGCAGTGGAGGTGAGTGTGTGCGTGGGGTGGGCGTGAGTGGAAGTTTGTGGGGGCAGTGGAGATGAATGTGTGGGTAGGGGGGTGTGGGTGGAAGTTTGTGGGGGGCAGTGGAGGTGAGTGTGTGGGTGGGGGTGTCTGTGGGGGCAGTGGACGTGAGTGTGTGGGTAGAGGTGAGTGGAAGTTTGTGGGAGCAGTGGAGGTGAGTTTGTGCGTGGGGTGGGCGTGAGTGGAAGTTTGTGGGGGCAGTGGAGGTGAGTGTGTGGGTGGGGGTGTCTGTGGGGGCAGTGGACGTGAGTGTGTGGGTGGGTGGAAGTTTGTGGGGGCAGTGGAGGTGAGTGTGTGGGTGGGGTGGGCGTGGGTGGAAGTTTGTGGGGGCAGTGGAGGTGAGTGTGTGGGTGGGGGGAAGTTTGTGGGGGCAGTGGAGGGGAGTGTGGGGGTGGGGGGAAGTTTGTGGGGGCAGTGGAGGGGAGTGTGGGGGTGGGGGGAAGTTTGTGGGGGCAGTGGACGTGAGTGTGTGGGTGGAAGTTTGTGGGGGCAGTGGAGGGGAGTGTGGGGGTGGGGGGAAGTTTGTGGGGGCAGTGGAGGGGAGTGTGACTGTGGGCGTTGGGGCAGTCAGGAGGCCGGGGGTCCCGTCTCCGTGTGAGCTGGAGCTGCCTGAGCAGGGCTGAGCTGAGGGGAGAGGAGCAGCCCAGGGGGCCGCGTGGGGGGCAGAGCAGCAGCAGCCGTGTTGGGGCAGAGTGGGGCTGGGGCTGGAGCCCTCTGGAGCCAGGTGTGGGGAGCAGCTGGGCAGAGTGAGGGGGTCCCTGGGCAGCGGGCCCAGCACAGGGAGACCCCAACAGTCTGGAGGCCTTGCAGGCCGCACTGGGAGGGGTATTGAAACCCCTGCGGGGGGGAGGGGCCCTGCCACCTAGACCCTGAGGGCGTGTGGCCACCGCCAGAGCGAGTGTCCGACCCGCGGCGTTCCTGCAGCACAGCGAGGGCCTGGCCAGGGGCCTGGGACGTGTGAGGAGCAGACTGTGAACTGCCCTGACGTTCCAGCCACAGCTGTTTGGGGTTCCCCGTGCCACAGAGCGGGGTGACGGCTTTTCCTTTCACCTTCCCCAGTTTCTCCTTATTTTTCATGACTTGCTGTTTAATAACTTGTGTTTGCTTTGAACTATATGCGATGATCAGTGGGTCAGGGAAGCGTCCGGAGCAGAGAGAGTACCCTGGAATGGAGACACCCGAGCCCTGTCCTAAGTACAATAACCAGACTGAGGGTCGAGCCCCAGGAATCCTGGGCCCAGCCTTGTCTGGGTTACGAGGACTCTGCCACACGAGAGTAGAAGGGGTGTCCTGGAGTCAGGCGGGCCTCTGGGTGAAGGGAGTGGGAGTAAGGACTCAGATCCTTTCGCCAGCCAATTCCACGGGGGTAGTGTATGAGCCAGGAAAGGTCCCCACGATAGCGGGACCATTCCCCCGCTTACATAGGCCTGGACACAGAATGCCTTTAGCTGTGGATTGCACTGCAGATCTGATTGGCTGTAAATCCTGGATACCTCTGGCAACATGAGACCGCATGAACTGGTCC
>NW_027055566.1:0-7196 GCF_011386835.1 Chrysemys picta bellii | reverse complement strand
CCCCCTGGTGGTTAATATTCATTGTGTTAAGGATCTGGCTACAATTTACCTTTTTAGTGACGACTGAAACAAAATAGGCATTAAACACCTCAGCCTTCTTGGTGTCGTCCATTGCTAGCTCTCCCTCCCCACTAAGTAGTGGGTCTAAACTTTCCTTCATCGTTCTCTTGCTGCGAATGTACTTACAGAATCCCTTCGATTTCCTTCCATCTCCCCTGCTAGTGTAACTCGTTTTGTGCCTTTGCTTTTCTGATTTTGGCCCTACCTGCTTGCACTGTTCTTTTGCACTCCTCCTTCGAGATTTGTCAGTTTCCACTTTTTGCAGGAGGCCTTTTTGATTTTCAGCTCATTAAAGAACTAATTAAATTCCTCTCTTCGGGCATAGAATAGGTGTTGCAGAGACAGCGACATTGCAAATCACCCCCCTCTGCACCAGATGACAGCATGCCTCAGTCCTGACGACAGAGCCACCGTCAGAGCAGAGGGTCCCCATGGCACAGCCAGTCCTAGGGCCAGCTGTCATGGGGGCTCTGTGATACGGCACCAGGAGCTGAGACCAAATCTCCCGCCGTGTATGGCGCTGTGGGGCCACCAGAATGGTGGTGCTGAGTGCGAGGGTGCTCAGCTAGGCCATGCAGCTCAAGGAGGAGCATTGCATGCTGGGAGCTGTGGTCTCCACAGCATGTACCTGTAAATGAAAGCTGCCATGTATCCCCCCATTGGCTCATGTACCACGGGGCTCTCTGCCCCCTCTCCTCAGCACACGACACCAGGAGTAAATGAGCTGGAGAAAAGGAGCCGGCGAAGCCTGGGCGGAGTCGTGCGGCCCTGGCTCGAGGCCCAGCCCCGCCAACAGGAACAGGTCACGCAGAGCGAGTGTATTTGTGTTTATTTGCACTCTTAGCTCACATTCCCTGCAGGTATAAACGGGCGCAGTTCCACTCAGCGCAGCAGAGCTGGACCCATGTACACCCCAGTGAGTTCAGCCCTTTATACGGAGCTTTAATTTCATTTCTATCTATCTGCCTCTGCACAGCACCCGGGAGGCCGGAGGGCACCACGGGACAGGCCGTTCTGGTCCCCGGGCGGCCGCGCTCCCCTTGTCTGTGCTGTTACTGGGAATGAGGCAGGGGATTGTGGGTTTGCAGGACTCAGAGAAAGGGGCCTTAGTTCCATCCCAGCCCTACAGCAGGAGAAGCAGGGGGCGTTTGTGCCAGCTGGAGGGGGAAGGGGGTTGGGATCCAGATTCCGTGTAACTGATCTCAGGGGCGTGGAGGGGAGGGGGAGATACCAGACTCCAGCCTGGGCTGCTGTCTAGCTACACAAGGGAAGTGTGGCCTGGGAGGACTCCACCTCAGGTGGGTGCAGTAGCTAATCTCCCTTGATCCTCCGTCCGCCGCCTCTCTCAAGGGAGCCGTCTGGTCCTGCAGTGTGAGGCTGGAATCGCAGCCAGCACCGTAGAGTCAGTCTCTCGCTCTCTGCTTGGCTTTGCGCTTCGCCGCTGTGGACTTTCCCTCTTCTCTCCACCACCTGGCGCTCAGGATCAATGCGGATCTGCAGGAGGAGAGGAGAGGGTTAGGGGGAGTCACTGGGAAGCCGGGGCTTACAGGGCAGCATGGGGCGAGGCCGGGGGGATGCGTGCAAGCGGTTAGCGCCCTGCTGCCCCTGCAGCAACGGTGAGCCATCGTCCCTGGGCTGCACCGGTCCGGCACGCGAGGGCCTGGGCGGATTCGCTGGGGATCCAAGGCTCTGTCCAGGCTGCAGCTGGGGAGACAGACTCACGCTAGCTCCGCTCAGGCAAGTGCGCTAAAAATAGCCGCGTGGCCCGGGGGGTGGGCGGGCTTGGACGCGGGGGGCTAGCCCGAGCCGCCACCCACACCGCACCATCCACACTGCTATTCTTAGCATGTTACTTGGAGCAGAGCCAGCGTGAGTCTGCCTGCCCGGGCTGGGGGCCACGTTCCCAGCTCCAGCGTAGACAGACCCCTCGAGGGAGGCTGCTCCCCCTGCTGTCACAGCCGTGCGGGGGTCTCAGCACCGTCCTCACCTCCCCACCGGCTCGTACAGCTTCACTTCCTCCAGGAAGGATCAGGAGGGGGCTGTGGACATGGAGCTCTCCCCCGTCCCGTTCTTTCTGGGCCAGCATTTCCCCTCATTCACTCCCCTCCCCTCTCCTGGAGCATGTGCTCTGGCTGCATCCTGGCAGGGTCTCCCAGGAGCAAGCAGAACGTTGAGCCCCCCTGTGCCCCATCGATTACGGAACAGGCTTTTGTTGCCTGTTAGTTAGTCCGGAGCTTTTGTTGCCTGTTAGTTAGTCCAGTCCCTTTTGTCTCTCCTCCTGATGCCCCACTAGTGCCAGGCTCAGGGACACTAACCCACCGCAGTCTAGCACCTTCCCCACCCTGGCATCGCTGCTTGTAAGCGGTGGAGACAGAGTACGAGAGGTGAAAAAACGTTGTTGTCATCACATTCCTCTGGCCTGACCAGAGTGTCTGTCCCTGGAGCCTGCTCCTGCGACTTCAGGGACGTGAGGGTTGCAGATGCTGTCAAGGTTGGGTTTGCTACTCCTTAGGCAGGGGCTGCCTTTCCTTGGGTCTTGTACAGCACTGCTTGCCTCGCGGGCACGTAACAGCTAGCACCACTCTCGCTGACCAGTCACCCTCACCACCAACGGCTCCAGTGCGCCCCGCAGGGCCACTCCTGGAACAAGGGGCTACCCTAGAGAACCCAGCCCATAATGAATAGTGATAGTCCTGCGGAGCTCAGATACCACCACTACTGTTCCCAGCACTCATGTTGTAATCTGTATGACTGTACATGTAAATTTCTGCCTCCTGATTGGATCACAAGAGACAAAGAATAGCTTTTCTTGGACCTCTAACTCCACCCACATTTCTTATCTAGACTGTAAATGTTTATTGGGGTGGGGTGGGGGGGATGATTTGGGTCTCATAGTCCCTACACATACCCAGATACTTGTGTTGGAGAAATTAAGGTTAATGTAACTGTTTACAAGGACTCCATGATTCAGCAAACAGCAAGACTTGTTGTTCCTGGAGGTAATTATTAACAATGACTTCATGCTGGTCAATATTTACCGTACGTCTCAGGTCAATAATGTTGATGTTCACCTGGGAAGCCAGTGGGCCAGCTTCAGAGCTTCGGGGTGGGGGGGGCGGGGGGAGAGTGTTTGCACTAACTTTTTTTTTTAATTAAATGCCCTGCGTTACAAAGCTGTAAAGTTGCAAAGGAGTAAATCCAGAGTAACTCCACTTAATCCAATGGTTACTCTAGACTAGGGGTAGGCAACCTATGGCACACATGCCAAAGGCGGCACGCGAGCTGATTTTCAGTGGCACTCACACTGCCCGGGTCCTGGCCACCGGTCCGGGGGGCTCTGCATTTTAATATAATTTTAAATGAAGCTTCTTAAACATTTTAAAATCTTATTTACTTTACATACAACAATAGTTTAGTTCTATATTATAGACTTATAGAAAGAGACCTTCTAAAAACGTTAACATGTATGACTGGCACGTGAAACCTTAAATCCGAGTGAATAAATGAAGCCTCGGCCCACCACTTTGGAAAGGTTGCCGACCCCTGCTCTAGATTTACCCTGGGGTAAGGAAAGTCACTCATGCTAATGGAGTTACTCCAGATTGACACCGGTATAACTGGGATTATAGTCTGTCCCCCTATGGGTTTGCTATCTATTGAAATGAAGACTCGCTGGGCTATCTTCCCCCCTGCAGCCCTGCCCCAGGGGGAACTGGGGTTTATCTGGTTAGTTTGCTAGCTCTTTCTTTATTCCCTTCTTTAGAAGGGAAGAAGGCAGGTTCGTGCAGCTCCGTCCGGGGAATCCACTGCACCTGGAACTGGGACTGAAGCCAGTGGGATCCGAAAGAAGCAGCATTTCTTAGCACAGCGCCTAAAGGAGACTCTCCACCATAAGCTGGTTCTAGGTCGTGCTTACGTGCCCCGAATCAGCTCCCAGCCCCTGGTCCATCTGTCTCGCTGGCAGAGGGGACCACAGTGCAGCTTGTGCTCTCAATAGGGATAGCAGGGATGGCCAATAGGAAGCCCCCTGGTAAAATGCAGCTTATGGCCAATGGAGGCTACGGGTCCCAGCAAGCAATGCTCCAGCGTGATCTGTGTAGCTTAGCTTAGCTCCACAGGCTGAGTCCTGTAGCTCCTGGGGAGTTCCCAGCCCTCAGAGCGACGCTGAGTCCGAGAATCACCCAGCTGGTCTCTGCCTCTCCCTTCCCTGCCTCTTACCTTGGGGAACACTAGAGGGCTGTAGCAGCCCGAGCAGGGCAGCCTGGGTAGCTTGGCTTTTAGTGTGCGCGGCTGAGTTCCTTCAACCGCCCTCCTGCCTCGCCCTTGTGGTGCAGGCCCCCATGCAAGGAGAGAGCTGGCATTGGGCTTCATTCGCGCTGGGCTGGGCTCTGCTGCCAGTGAACGGGGCACATCTCGCCCCTGGGCTGGCCTGGGCACACTGAGCTCTCACAGCCAGCACCCAGCTTTCCGGGGGGCAGCCATGGGAGACTCACTAACGCCAGTGATGCGCGCGGCACTGAGAGAACAGAACAGCAGGGAGCCGTGCTGCAGGACAGGCTACGGGCTGTAACGCACCATGGGCGGCCGGTATCCACGGCCAGGGCAGGCTAAGCCTCCCCTAACCCAGGCCATGGCCCCGCCCCTGTTCAGCCCCAAGGCCCCCCCTCCCTCCCTCTTTCCCCTGAAGCTGGTGGGGGCTCAGCTACAGCCGGCGGCCTGGAGCTCAGGCCGGCCAGCAGCCAGGGCCTGGGGCTGCCCTGGGAAACTCGGGCCAGCCTGGGGGTCGGGCCAGCGGCCCTGGGGCAGCACTTGGACTGCCCGGAGATCAGGCCAGTGGCTTGGCCCGGTGCTCGGGCCAGCAGCTCAGCCCAGGGGTGGGGCCAGCGGCTCAGCCCGGTGATGGGGAGGGCTGGCACGGCTGGGGCGGGCTGGCCGGCAGCTCAGGGCGGGCCGGGCTTGGGGCTCCGCTGGTGGCAGCGGGGGCTTTGGGGCTCCAGTACCAGGGGGCCGCTCGGGGCTCCTCCGGCCACAGGGAGGGTGCAGGTGGAAGGGGTGGGGCCAGTGGCTTAGCCTCCCTGAAAGGGGGGTTCACCCGCCCCTGTAACGCACTAAAGAAACCCCGCAGCAGGCAGGGGCACAGGGACCTTGCAAGCCCTGGTTAGTGCGGGTGCAGAGGTGCTGGCTGGCTGGTGATCAGCAATGGAGCCTCTGGCATCCAAGGGCGTGTCTGCACAGCAGCTAAACACCCGCGGCTGGCCCGTGCCAGCCGACTCGGGCGCGTAGGACTCGGGCTGCGGGGCTGTGTCACTGCTGTGTAGACATCTGGGCGGGTCCCCGAGCTTGGGCTGCAGCCTGAGCCCAGACGTCTACACAGCAATGAAACAGCCCAAGCCCCGCGAGCCCAAGTCAGCTGGCACGGGCCAGCCGCAGGTGTTTCTTTGCTGTGTAGACAGACCCTAAGCTGAGCATGCCCTCGGCAGTGTGTTGTGCCCTTGCTTCCGAGCCTCCCTTTCCCCTCAGTAGCGCCCGTCCCCTCTCCCTGAGCATGGGTGTCCCAAGGACACATCAGCTCCCCCTGGGCGCTATCGCGTAGGCCGTGGAGTCTCATTGCTTGTTAGCCGGGCCGGGGGTAAATCACACTTCTTTTAGAAAATGCATGACCGCGTCAGCGGCAAAATATTGAATTCCCCCGACTTTGCACACAATGAATTTCACAACTAAATTCAGAGAGACAAGGTGCGGGAGGTGATATATTTTCCTGGACCAATTTCTGCTGGTGAGAGAGACGAGCTTTCCACCTTAAACAGCGCTCTCAGCGCTTGTCTCTTGTTTACACAGAGCTTGCGCAAGAGAAGTTGGTCCAAAAAAGAGACTTCTTCACTCACCTTGTCTCTCCAATACCCTGGGTCCAGCACGGCTACAACAACGCTGCAAACCACAACTGAACTAAGTCACTTTCAAGGCTGGAATGAATTTCACAAGTACCATTGGTCAGTTTTGAGTAACCTTACTAGTCAAACTAATTCCGGCTGTGAAATTGACTATCTAAGGGAATTGTTTGTATTAAGGACTCTGTTGTAGACATTTTGGTTTAAAAAAAATATTGGAAAGGTCACGGTTTGGGGGCATAGCCACAATTTCTGGGCCCTCCGTGACATGGTGATTTGCACAGGGCCCTGCTCATTAGTTAACACGAAGCTCACAGCTGCCGCCCTCCTCTCCTCTTACTGTACCCTTTTTCCGGTGGAGCCAGCAAGACCAGACAGATAGCCGTAGTTGTAATCTGAGCGCCCTGGAGGATTCGGGCTGGGTCCGGGTCGCGGTTGCGGACGTCTCTCAATTTCCCTCCTGGTTCTCCCTTCTGACTCCTGGACCTGCAGAAGGACAGTGTTAGCGCCACACTGCAGTGTGATCTCCGGGTAACGGGGGGCCCATGGGACAGCACGGGTCTGGGTGGGGTGGGGAGCTCTGCTTCGGGCAGCAGGCCCCCCACTGAGTTCATGTCAGACTGCAGAACTGTCACTGCAGGAACTCAGTTGGTAACACGGAGCTCTGGCCCCGTCGTGGGACGGCTAAGGGCTGAGTTTGCCATTAAATCTCCACTGGTGCCGGAATGGGGCTTTCCCTTCCCTGTGCTGATACTGCAGGCCTTTCAGCAGTGCGCCAGGAACTGAGAGCAGCGACGGAGACACCTCTCCCCTTTGCTCTGGGAGCTCCCCTGGGACCTCAACATCAGCTCCCAGCTTCCCAGTGTCCTGCAATGGTCCTTTCCGTGGTGCGCGGGGTGTACTCGGGCGGCCAGGTGAGCTTTACTCATGCTAACGCTGCCAGTGGTGCAGAGAGCAAACAGAAGGAAGTTGGGATGCTGTCTAACAGGTGGCCAGCAGACCAAGGCAGCAGGCTAATTCACTCGCCTGTTCATTTAGTTCAAAGGTCACGGAAATGATATTGTCTTCACTTCACTTATCTGTAACCTGTCGAATGCTGTCAGTTCACATTAGGTTTGACCCTAGATCAAAGGCTGTAATAGCATTTAGATGAGAATGTACTTGGTGTGTAAACTTCCTGAAAAACCAGTGACTGTTACCTGTACGGCTTTCTCGTATCTATTTTGATTATAACGTGACAATTGCCTT
>NW_027055565.1:0-7207 GCF_011386835.1 Chrysemys picta bellii | reverse complement strand
AGTTATTGAAGTCCTCAAATCATGGTTTAAAGACTCCAAGGTGCAGAGTATCCTGCAAGTGACCCATGCCCCACACTACAGAGGAAGGTGAAAAACTCCCAGGGACTCTGCCAATCTGTCCTGGAGGAAACTTCCTTCCTGACCCCAAATATGGCGATCAGTTAAACCCTGAGCATGTGGGCAAGACTCACCAGCTAGACACCCAGGAAAGAATTCTCTGTAGTAACTCAGATCCCACACCAACTAACATCCCATCACAGGCCATTCGGCATCTTTACCGCTGATACTCAAAGATCAATTAAATGCCAAAATTAGTCTATCCCATCACACCATCCCCTCCATAAACTTATCAAGCTTAGTATTGAAGCCAGATATGTCTTTTGCTCCCACTACTCCCCTCGGAGGGCTGTTCCAGAACTTGACTCCTCTGATGGTTAGAAACTTTTTTCTAATTTCAAGTCTAAATTTCCTGATGGACAGTTTATATCCATTCCTTCTTGCGTCCACATTGATACTAAGCTTAAATAATTCCTCTCCCTCCCTAGTATTTATCCCTCTGATATATTTATAGAGAGCAATCATGTCTCCCCTCAGCCTTCTTTTGGTTAGGCTAAACAAGGCAAGCTCTTTCAGTCTCCTTTCATAAGACAGGTTTAAGTCACAAAACATCACAAGGCTCTGTTTATTGTTTTGTCATAATGACGAGTGTTGCAAACAGCGGATAGGTAACCACAAGGGAATGGGAAGCGCTGCTCAATGTGTGTGTGTGGGGGGGGGGGGGGGGCTGCCATCCGCTGCTGGAAGGAATGAGTCATGCTCAGTGTGTGTGTGCACATGCCCCTGCTGCCTCTTCCTCTTGTGAACAGCCCCAAGGACTTGTTGATGACAACTGTTGGTCAAGAAAGCGCTGGGGCACTGTGGTAAGCAGCCTGATAGGAGCAGGTCCACTGCTGAGCCTCTCACCCAACTCCTTGCAGCACAGGGCTACGTGGTGCCTGGCTCAGGCTCAGGGGGTCAGCATGGACCAAGAGACAATAGTGCCCCCCCGAAGTGAGACCCCACCCAGCTCTTTGCATCATGTCATCCCTTGGATCTATGATGGAGCACTGGGGTTAGTACTGAGCCACAGAGGAGAATGTCCCTTAATGAGTCCTCCATCCTCTTCTCTGCAGCACAGTGACCCCTATTGCTGAACTGGGACATTAGGATCAATCAAACTGAGAAAATCCTACAGAGTCCGTCCCTGCAGATCAGCGGCCCCTAGTGCCACGCTGGAGCACTGCTAGCAGCACTGACTAAGGGGGAAGAGTGCCTCAAATTGAGCATCCCACCCCACTCCCAGTAGCACAGCCCCCACTACGGCCATGCTGGAGTAATGGGGTCAGCACTGTCTAAGAAATGAGAGTGCTTCCAGCTGAGCCCATCACCCCATTCTCTGCAGCACACTACCCCCTAGCACTGCTCAGCTTCCACATAGAGTTTTTTCTAATGTTCCTGGGAACTAGTCCTGATTCTGGTCACACTGCAAACTTACTGGAGTAAAAGGGAATAGTCCTGCTGACTTTGATGGGCTTTGGATCTGGTCTTCTAGGAGGGAAATGGGCCCTATGGTTGGGGCAGTGGAGTCTAAGACTGAGGACTCCTGGGTTCTGTTCCCAGCTCCGGGAGGGGAGTGGGGTCTAATATTTAGAGCAGTTGGGACTGGGAGTCTGAGCTCCTGGGTTCTAATCGTGGCTCTGAGACCGGAGTGGGGCTCACAATCTGAGCCTTGGGTGTTGTTCCTGGCTCTTTGTGTTGTTTTTGAACAAGTAATTCTTCCTCAACATGTCTCTAGACAAAAAGTATCACACGCTTTACCACAATTAGTAAATCCCATTACGATTTTCATCTAGAAAACACACATAATGATGATAATGATGATACAACTGCCTATGAAATGATTACCCTAGTGAATTTTGTTTTGTTGCAGGTTGAGGCAGAATTGTTCTTCCTCTGAGGAATATTACAAGAAATTTTCTTCAGGGCTTAGGCCCTAGAAGCCAGTGAATGAAATAAAAACACCTCTCTTTCCTTCAACACACTTAGCGTCTGCAGCTGGGAGAAGGAACTACTCTTCTTAAACAAGGTAGGCTATAGACGAATAACTTAAGCCCCCAACCATTCTCCCACTGAAGTGTATGGACATTGTGCCCCAGTCTGCAATGAGAGCAAGATCATGTCACTGGTTTCTTCATTTGAATTTTCCATACATTGGCAGAGAATCGTAGTGTGTGTCTGAGCATATGGGTTGTGTCTATGTTCATTATCTATCTATCTATCTATCTATCTATCTATCTATCTATCTATCTATCTATCATTCTGAACTGAACTAATTAACAATCATGGGTCAGGTCATAAGCTTGACTTCAGTGGTGTTTTGCTAATTTCCTCTTGGTGAAATTCTGGTCCATAATTCCATAGTGCCCACCAGAGTGATAGATAAATACTAGACATACCCATCATCAGGCCATAGCTCTATATATTATTTTGTTGCTGTTGCTGTTTTGTTGGTGGTGTTTCTTGCTTCTCCCTCCTCTCGTCCTTACTGCCCTCAGTTCCCCAATCCTTATCATCATCCATTGAATCAAAATGGAAATGTTTTTCTTGAGATGGGTCTTTTATTTGGATCTGAATACAGTTGGCTGGGAGAGCTCAATCTGATCTCTTTTAATAGGAGAGTCCACTCCTAGGATCCGACCATGGTGAATGCACCACACCTGGTGCCCAAGAGTTAAGTGGTTGTCTCTTTTAACTGAATTTACTTCAACCCTCTCTCCACATAATGAGAGCCCTGCACAGATACAAAAAATGCATATCTGCATCCGATACACAATCCACAAAAATTGTCTGCAGACATTCACATGCATGGATGTGGATATCTGCAGATATCTATGGATTTGCAGGGCTCTACTTACCATGGCCAGGCTGAGGCTCTGAGACCCACCTCTGCCTGAGCATGGTCGGGGAGAGCTGTGTGGGAGTCGTGGACCCTCCACCTGCCCTCAGCCAGGTGGGGATCCTGTGGGGTGGGAACACAGCCTGGGGCTGCTCTCATCCCCTCACCCCACCCCACGGGCAGGTGGAGGGTCTGCCGCGGTCCCCGTCTGGATTCCATGCTGCCCTTGCTGGAGATGGAGGGGAGGGTGACCTGTGGAACTGCCCGGGGGCTACTCAGAACCCACACACCGGGCAGGTGGAGCGACCATGGCGACTCTGCACAGTTGCCCTCCTGACTCTTAGGATGGCCAGGCTAGGGCTCTGAGCCCCTCCACCTCCCTCTGGAGCCAGAGAGCTGCACTGGCAACTGCAGGGAGCCTGCATCCCTGCACTGGCCCTAGGCGGGGTCTGGGAGGCAGGGACATGGGCTGGAGGCTGCTCGGGCCCTCCGCCCAGGGCAGGTGGAGGAACCCAGGCTCCCCACAGCTGCCAGCACAGCTCTCTGGCTCCGGCGGAGGGCCTGCTTGGAGCCGCAGGCCGGGCATGGTAAGAGCTGGGTGGGCAGCTGCAATGGACCATCCACCTGCCCCGGATGGAGCCCAGAGCAGCCCCCGGCCCGTGTCCCTGCCCCCAGGACCTCCGCCCAGTGCATGTAGAGGGTCCGCACTGCAGCTCCTCACAGCTGACCACCCGGCTGCTACCATCAGAGCCTTGCACACGTAAAAAAATTGTATCTGAATCTGCGCTGCTATCTGCAAAAATAGTCCACGGATATCCGCGGATATAAAGCGGATACCTGCGGATTTGCAGGGCTCTACACATAATGTCTGTTTCTTTTGTTGATTTCATGTTCTCCTGTATATAAATGGAGTGTCCAGATGCCTTCAAGAGCTGTGAAAATATCACTCAACTGCCAGTGAAAAGCATCTATACAGACCTTACTCCTAATGATGAGTAAATTTCTACATTTGCCCATCCAAATGTCAGCCAACAAATAAAGAAATAAATCCAAATCCCTTCTGAAACTATGATTTCCTCAGTATTGATGTTTTCCATGAAAAAATGTTGATGTCAATGGCAGTTTTCAATTTTCCATTTGATTTCATATAGACTCTTCTGAATCGAAATTAGGGGTTTCGCTATTTCAACTTTTCATATAAATTCAGGGTGAAAACAAATATTGGAATATTGGAATTTCACATTTTCCAGCCAGCTCTGTATTTAGTGCAATGGTCGTGGTGAGGAAAGTACTCACAAACATCAATAGAGGCTCCCCAGAGTATCTCTTAAGAGAGGCAGAAGAATTCCCACCTCTTCCCCAGGTCTCGCTATTTAGAGAAAAACATTCCCTTTTGTTTTAAATTGTTCTGTGTAGTGCCCTCTGCATAGAGCTCCACTACAGTGTGCTTTGGTTATTGGATTTAATTTTCTCTACTTCATTCCCTTTTAATGTGTGTGTATGTGTGTGTGTATGTGTGTGTGTTCAATTTCCAGGAGAATGGTTCTGTAGCGATGGCAGAGTTTCAGGTATCAGAAATGCTGACTCGCAGTGTAAACCCAGTCTCTTCACCCCATCATTCCCCTAATCATTCCCCGTTTCCCCCTTAGTAGCTCACTATTATTTGATGTGTTGCTTTGAGAGCCACATATTGAAGGTGCTAAGGGTATGCAAAATACAATATCTTTGTTATTGCTCATTTTTATTTCAACTCTGTCATTTCACTTTCATGCCCATTATTAGGAAGTTCCTTGTCAACAAGTAACCTTGAAGTAAAACATCTGTGGAAAACCTTCTAACATTCTAGGATCTTCATTCTTGTAAAATTCTTTATAGCAATGTCATAAGACAAAGATCTTCAATTGGTGTAAATAAGTATAGCTCTTTTTATACCCATGGAGCTGTTAAAATTTACACCAGCAAAGGTACTGGCCCTAGCTCTTCTTTTGTATGTTGAGAGAAACAAATGCATTTCAGATACTGTGATGATAACGGATGGAATGATTGCAATTGTTCTCTAATATTTAGGGAAGAATAACATTTTTAGTACACAAAAGGCCAAAATCCCCCATTGTTTTCACCATTTATCATGCTTCTCATTCTTCAAAGGGCTTCAAACCAATTGGATTCAGCAGCATCAGTTTATTCATGTGAGTAGTCCTCACTTTTGTGACTTCTAACTGCAGTGGGAATACTTGCATTCATATAACAATTCTCATGATTAAGAGCCGAATGAGATCAGCATTTGCCCTCATTTGAGAAATCTTATTTGGTAAATGTGGCTAAAGAATAACATTCTCAGAGGAGAAAGAAAGAAAGAAAGAAAGAAAGAAAGAAAGAAAGAAAGAAAGAAAGAAAGAAAGAAAGAAAGAAAGAAAGAAAGAGATCCCTTTTTGCTTTTTTATGTAGACTGAAAAAAATGTGTTCGAAGAGGAAAAATAGAACCTCAGATTCAGTCTCTTTCTTTGTCACCCCATACAGATGATCTATTCTGAGAGCAACCCAGGAGAGAACCAGACCATCTCTGATGTATTCATCCTGGTGGGGTTTTCAAACCTTGACAAGCTGCAAATCGTTCTGTTTCTGGTGCTTCTGGTCACCTACCTGTTAGCCCTGATGGGGAACTTGCTTGTTATCCTCCTTATAAAGCTAAACCCCTCACTCCACACCCCCATGTATTTCTTCCTGGTGAACCTGTCATTCTTGGAAATCTGCTACACCACCAGTGTGGTCCCTCAGTTGCTGATTCACCTCCTGGTGGAGCAAAAGACCATCACCATTGCGGGCTGCGCTGCCCAGATGTATGTCATCACCATCATGGGCCTGACGGAATGCTGCCTCCTAGCAGTCATGGCGTATGACCGTTACGTGGCCATATGTCACCCCTTGAGCTACAAAACTATCATGAGTGGCCGGGCGTGTGCACATCTTGTGGGTGCTTCATGGATCATTGGCATCTCAGTGGAAGTAGCTCAGATCACTTGGATCTTCAGCCTGCCCTTCTGTGGCTCCAACCGCATCCACCACTACTTCTGTGATATCCTACCAGTGTTGAGGATGGCATGCACGGATACATCCAAAAATGAGATTATGGTCTTCACTGTGTCAGTTCTGTTAATCATAGGCCCTTTTTTATTGATAATCCTGTCTTACATCTGCATTATTTCCACCATCTTCATGCTGCCATCGGTGGAGGGAAGGAATAAAGCCTTCTCCACCTGCTCCTCCCACCTCATGGTGGTGACTTTGTTCTATGGAATGGCTCTTATCACTTACCTGGGGCTCAAGTCTAGCTTCACCCTGGAGAGTGATCAAATGCTTTCACTCATGAACACAATTGTGGGACCAGTGTTGAACCCCATAATATACACTCTGAGGAACAAAGACGTGAAGAGAGCCTTTAGAAAAACAGTAGAGAAGAGCATCTTTTCACACAACCAGAGAAAACAGGGAATGAAAGATAGAGTTAATTAAAATAGGGGGAATGAGGAAAATTCATAAACAATTTGTTGAATTACTCCTGATGACCCTCATTTTTTTAATTGAAATTTTGCCATTTGAAAAACTTTGACCTCTTGTAAACCTGTCGGGAAAATGGGAAAAGAAACTCATAAATGTTTTAAATATTTAAATTTTGATGAAAATTTGATAGAACCTATTAACAGGATTTAAACTTCACTGAAAAATCAAATGAGAAAATGTAGTCCAAGTAGTGTCTTGATTTTATATCTTCAAAATGTGAAATGTCAAATCAAAAAATAAGCTCAAAATGAGAAATATTTCATGAAACACTGACCTTGGTTTGTGCAATTTTAACAATTTTCATCAAAATTTTAATACTTGAAAAATTCCAACCTGCTCTACAGAAAAGTATATTTAGGCTTCTCCTTTTCCTGGGTTGGATTTTTTTGGCCTGTCTCTTGATTGCATTTCCCCAGTGCTCCCTCTGGTCTAATTTTAAATAACATTCCTCAACACTTATGAATGGCTTCCTATGTTACACTCTGATGGATCTTTCAATGCCTAACATGATCAGGTCAAACAACAACTCGAGGAGCTGGCTACTGACTTCTATGGCATTTTGCACAGGTTCAGAGCCTATGCTAGCAGATCATGGTGCATACCATAGATTCATTGATTAAAAGGCCATGGGGAACCATTCTGATCATCTAGTTTGACATCCTGCTTAACGCAGGGCAGAGAATTTCAACCTGGTGATTCCTGAGTCAGAGA
>NW_027055564.1:0-7212 GCF_011386835.1 Chrysemys picta bellii | reverse complement strand
ATGGGCCCCTTAATCAGCCAAGCCCCGCCCTCTACTCAGGGCTGGGCGTCCTTCCCAGCACCCAGCCCCTGCCGGCCCCTACAAACAAACACACACACAAGAACACAGAAGGACAGATGCAAATACAGGTACCTTCTCCTCCAATGATAACTCTCTCTCAAACTCCCCGCTTAGCTGCCCTGTTTGCTGCCGCTGCTCGCAGCTGTACCGCTGCCTGGCTGGGCTGCCGCTTTTATGGGCCCCTTAATCATCCAAGCCCCGCCCCCTACTCAGGGCTCGGCGTCCTTCCCAGCACCCAGCCCCTGCCGGCCCCTACAAACAAACACACAAGAACACACAAGGACAGATGCAAATACAGGTACCTTCTCCTCCAATGAGAACTCTCTCTCAAACTCCCCTGTTAGCCACCCTGTTTGCTGCCGCTGCTCGCAGCTGTACCGCTGCCTGGCTGGGCGGCCGCTTTTATGGGCCCCTTAATCAGCCAAACCCCGCCCCCTACACAGGGCTCGGCCTCCTTCCCAGCACCCAGCCCCTGCCGGCCCCTAGAAACAAACACACAAGAACACACAAGGACAGATGCAAATACAGGTACCTTCTCCTCCAATGAGAACTCTCTCTCAAACTCCCCTGTTTGCTGCCGCTGCTCGAAGCTGTACCGCTGCCTGGCTCGGCGGCCGCTTTTATGGGCCCCTTAATCAGCCAAGCCCCGCCCCCTACACAGGGCTCGGCGTCCTTCCCAGCACCCAGCCCCTGCCGGCCCCTACAAACAAACACACACACAAGAACACACAAGGACAGATACAAATACAGGTACCTTCTCCTCCAATGAGAACTCTCTCTCAAACTCCCCTGTTAGCTGCCCTGTTTGCTTTCGCTGCTCGCAGCTGTACCGCTGCCTGGCTGGGCGGCCGCTTTTATGGGCCCCTTAATCAGCCAAGCCCCGCCCCCTACACAGGGCTCGGCGTCCTTCCCAGCACCCAGCCCCTGCCGGCCCCTACAAACAAACAAACACACAAGAACACACAAGGACAGATGCAAATACAGGTACCTTCTCCTCCAATGAGAACTCTCTCTCAAACTCCCCTGTTACCAGCCCTGTTTGCTGCCGCTGCTCGCAGCTGTACCGCTACCTGGCTGGGCGGCCCTTTTATGGGCCCCTTAATCAGCCAAGCCCCGCCCCCTACACAGGGCTCGGCGTCCTTCCCAGCACCCAGCCCCTGCCGGCCCCTACAAACAAACACACAAGAACACACAAGGACAGATGCAAATACAGGTACCTTCTCCTCCAATGAGAACTCTCTCTCAAACTCCCCTGTTAGCCGCCCTGTTTGCTGCCGCTGCCTGGCTGGGCGGCCGCTTTTATAGGCCCCTTAATCAGCCAAGCCCCGCCCCCTACACAGGGCTCGGCGTCCTTCCCAGCACCCAGTCCCTGCCGGCCCCTAGAAACAAACACACAAGAACACACAAGGACAGATGCAAATACAGGTACCTTCTCCTCCAATGAGAACTCTCTCTCAAACTCCCCTGTTAGCCGCCGCTGCTCGCAGCTGAACCGCTGCCTGGCTGGGCGGCCGCTTTTATGGGCCCCTTAATCAGCCAAGCCCCGCCCCCTACTCAGGGCTCGGCGTCCTTCCCAGCACCCAGCCCATACCGGCCCCTACAAACAAACACACAAAACACACAAGGACAGATGCAAATACGGGTACCTCCTCCTCCAATGAGAACTCTCTCTCAAACTCCCCCGTTAGCCTCCCTGTTTGCTGCCGCTGCTCGCAGCTGTACCGCTGCCTGGCTGGGTGGCTGCTTTTATGGGCCCCTTAATCTGCCAAGCCCCGCTCCCTACACAGGGCTCGGCGTCCTTCCCAGCACCCAGCCCCTGCCGGCCCCTACAAACAAACACACAAGAACACACAAGGACAGATGCAAAGACAGGTACCTTCTCCTCCAATGAGGACTCTCTCTCAAACTCCCCTGTTAGCCGCCCTGTTTGCTGCCGCTGCTCGCAGCTGTACCGCTGCCTGGCTGGGCGGCCGCTTTTATGGGCCCCTTAATCAGCCAAGCCCCGCCCCCTAAACAGGGCTCGGCGTCCTTCCCAGCACCCAGCCCCTACCGGCCCCTACAAACAAACACACAAGAACACACAAGGACAGATGCAAATACAGGTACCTCCTCCTTCAATGAGAACTCTCTCTCAAACTCCCCCGTTAGCCTCCCTGTTTACTGCCGCTGCTCGCAGCTGTACCGCTGCCTGGCTGGGCAGCTGCTTTTATCGGCCCCTTAATCTGCCAAGCCCCGGTCCCTACACAGGGCTCGGCGTCCTTCCCAGCACCCAGCCCCTGCCGGCCCCTACAAACAAACACACAAGAACACACAAGGACAGATGCAAATACAGGTACCTTCTCCTCCAATGAGAACTCTCTCTCAAACTCCCCTGTTAGCCGCCCTGTTTGCTGCCGCTGCTCGCAGCTGTACCGCGGCCGCTTTTATGGGCCCCTTAATCAGCCAAGCCCCGCCCCCTACTTAGGGCTCGGCGTCCTTCCCAGCACCCAGCCCCTGCCGGCCCCTACAAACAAACACACAAGAACACACAAGGACAGATGCAAATACAGGTACCTTCTCCTCCAATGAGAACTCTCTCTCAAACTCCCCTGTTAGCCGCCCTGTTTGCTGCCGCTGCTCGCAGCTGTACCGCTGCCTGGCTGGGCGGCCGCTTTTATGGGCCCCATAATCAGCCAAGCCCCGCCCCCTACTCAGGGCTCGGCGTCCTTCCCAGCACCAAGCCCCTGCCGGCCCCTACAAACAAACACACAAGAACACACAAGGACAGATGCAAATACAGGTACCTTCTCCTCCAATGAGAACTCTCTCTCAAACTCCCCTGTTAGCCGCCCTGTTTGCTGCCGCTGCTCGCAGCTGTACCACGGCCGCTTTTATGGGCCCCTTAATCAGCCAAGCCCCGCCCCCTACACAGGGCTCGGCGTCCTTCCCAGCACCCAGCCCCTGCCAGCCCCTACAAACAAACACACATACAAGAACACACAAGGACAGATGCAAATACAGGTACCTTCTCCTCCAATGAGAACTCTCTCTCAAACTCCCCTGTTAGCCGCCCTGTTTGCTGCCGCTGCCTGGCTGGGCGGCCGCTTTTATAGGCCCCTTAATCAGCCAAGCCCCGCCCCCTACACAGGGCTCGGCGTCCTTCCCAGCACCCAGCCCCTGCCCGCCCCTACAAACAAACACACAAGAACACACAAGGACAGATGCAAATACAGGTACCTTCTCCTCCAATGAGAACTCTCTCTCAAACTCCCCTGTTTGCTGCCGCTGCTCGCAGCTGTACCGCTGCCTGGCTGGGCGGCCGCTTTTATGGGCCCCTTAATCAGCCAAGCCCCGCCCCCTACACAGGGCTCGGTGTCCTTCCCAGCACCCAGCCCCTGCCGGCCCCTACAAACAAACACACAAGAACACACAAGGACAGATGCAAATACAGTTACCTTCTCCTCCAATGAGAACTCTCTCTCAAACTCCCCTGTTAGCCGCCCTGTTTGCTGCCGCTGCTCGCAGCTGTACCGCTGCCTGGCTGGGCGGCTGCTTTTATGGGCCCCTTAATCAGCCAAGCCCCGCCCCCTACACAGGGCTCGGCCTCCTTCCCAGCACCCAGCCCCTGCCGGCCCCTACAAACAAACACACAAGAACACACAAGGACAGATGCAAATACAGGTACCTTCTCCTCCCATGAGAACTCTCTCTCAAACTCCCCTCTTAACCGCCCTGTTTGCTGCCGCTGCTCGCAGCTGTACCGCTGCCTGGCTGGGCGGCCGCTTTTATGGGCCCCTTAATCAGCCAAGCCCCGCCCCCTACACAGGGCTCGGCGTCCTTCCCAGCACCCAGCCCCTGCCGGCCCCTACAAACAAACACACAAGAACACACAAGGACAGATGCAAATACAGGTACCTTCTCCTCCAATGAGAACTCTCTCTCAAACTCCCCTGTTAGCCGCCCTGCTTGCTGCCGCTGCTCGCAGCTGTACCGCTGCCTGGCTGGGCGGCCGCTTTTATGGGCCCCTTAATCAGCCAAGCCCCGCCCCCTACTCAGGGCTGGGCGTCCTTCCCAGCACCCAGGCCCTGCCGGCCCCTACAAACAAACACACACACAAGAACACAGAAGGACAGATGCAAATACAGGTACCTTCTCCTCCAATGAGAACTCTCTCTCAAACTCCCCTCTTAGCCGCCCTGTTTGCTGCCGCTGCTCGCAGCTGTACCGCTGCCTGGCTGGGCTGCCGCTTTTATGGGCCCCTTAATCAGCCAAGCCCCGCCCCCTACTCAGGGCTCGGCGTCCTTCCCAGCACCCAGCCCCTGCCGGCCCCTACAAACAAACACACAAGAACACACAAGGACAGATGCAAATACAGGTACCTTCTCCTCCAATGAGAACTCTCTCTCAAACTACCCTGTTAGCCGCCCTGTTTGCTGCGGCTGCTCGCAGCTGTACCGCTGCCTGGCTGGGCGGCCGCTTTTATGGACCCCTTAATCAGCCAAGCCCCGCCCCCTACACAGGGCTCGGCCTCCTTCCCAGCACCCAGCCCTTGCCGGCCCCTACAAACAAACACACAAGAACACACAAGGACAGATGCAAATACAGGTACCTTCTCCTCCCATGAGAACTCTCTCTCAAACTCCCCTCCTAGCCGCCCTGTTTGCTGCCGCTGCTCGCAGCTGTACCGCTGCCTGGCTGGGCGGCCGCTTTTATGGGCCCCTTAATAAGCCAAGCCCCGCCCCCTACACAGGGCTCGGCGTCCTTCCCAGCACCCAGCCCCTGCCGGCCCCTACAAACAAACACACAAGAACACACAAGGACAGATGCAAATACAGGTACCTTCTCCTCCAATGAGAACTCTCTCTCAAACTCCCCTCTTAGCCGCCCTGTTTGCTGCCGCTGCTCGCAGCTGTACCGCTGCCTGGCTGGGCTGCCGCTTTTATGGGCCCCTTAATCAGCCAAGCCCCGCCCGCTACTCAGGGCTCGGCGTCCTTCCCAGGACCCAGCCCCTGCCGGCCCCTACAAACAAACACACACACAAGAACACACAAGGACAGATGCAAATACAGGTACCTTCTCCTCCAATGAGAACTCTCTCTCAAACTCCCCTCTTAGCCGCCCTGTTTGCTGCCGCTGCTCGCAGCTGTACCGCTGCCTGGCTGGGCGGCCGCTTTTATGGGCCCCTTAATCAGCCAAGCCCCGCCCCCTACACAGGGCTCGGCCTCCTTCCAAGCACCCAGCCCCTGCCGGCCCCTACAAACAAACACACAAGAACACACAAGGACAGGTGCAAATACAGGTACCTTCTCCTCCAATGAGAACTCTCTCTCAAACTCCCCTGTTAGCCGCCCTGTTTGCTGCGGCTGCTCGCAGCTGTACCGCTGCCTGGCTGGGCGGCCGCTTTTATGGGCCCCTTAATAAGCCAAGCCCCGCCCCCTACACAGGGCTCGGCGTCCTTCCCAGCACCCAGCCCCTGCCGGCCCCTACAAACAAACACACAAGAACACACAAGGACAGATGCAAATACAGGTACCTTCTCCTCCAATGAGAACTCTCTCTCAAACTCCCCTGTTAGCCACCCTGCTTGCTGCCGCTGCTCGCAGCTGTACTGCTGCCTGGCTGGGCGGCCGCTTTTATGGGCCCCTTAATCAGCCAAGCCCCGCCCCCTACACAGGGCTCGGCGTCCTTCCCAGCACCCAGCCCCTGCCGGCCCCTACAAACAAACACACACACAAGAACACACAAGGACAGATGCAAATACAGGTACCTTCTCCTCCAATGAGAACTCTCTCTCAAACTCCCCTGTGAGCCACCCTGTTTGCTGCCGCTGCTCGCAGCTGTACCGCTGCCTGGCTGGGCGGCCGCTTTTATGGGCCCCTTAATCAGCCAAGCCCCGCCCCCTACACAGGGCTCGGCCTCCTTCCAAGCACCCAGCCCCTGCCGGCCCCTACAAACAAACACACAAGAACACACAAGGACAGGTGCAAATACAGGTACCTTCTCCTCCAATGAGAACTCTCTCTCAAACTCCCCTGTTAGCCGCCCTGTTTGCTGCGGCTGCTCGCAGCTGTACCGCTGCCTGGCTGGGCGGCCGCTTTTATGGGCCCCTTAATCAGCCAAGCCCCGCCCCCTACACAGGGCTCGGCCTCCTTCCCAGCACCCAGCCCCTGCCGGCCCCTACAAACAAACACACAAGAACACACAAGGACAGATGCAAATACAGGTACCTTCTCCTCCCATGAGAACTCTCTCTCAAACTCCCCTCCTAGCCGCCCTGTTTGCTGCCGCTGCTCGCAGCTGTACCGCTGCCTGGCTGGGCGGCCGCTTTTATGGGCCCCTTAATAAGCCAAGCCCCGCCCCCTACACAGGGCTCGGCGTCCTTCCCAGCACCCAGCCCCTGCAAACAAACACACAAGAACACACAAGGACAGATGCAAATACAGGTACCTTCTCCTCCAATGAGAACTCTCTCTCAAACTCCCCTGTTAGCCACCCTGCTTGCTGCCGCTGCTCGCAGCTGTACTGCTGCCTGGCTGGGCGGCCGCTTTTATGGGCCCCTTAATCAGCCAAGCCCCGCCCCCTACTCAGGGCTGGGCGTCCTTCCCAGCACCCAGCCCCTGCCGGCCCCTACAAACAAACACACACACAAGAACACACAAGGACAGATGCAAATACAGGTACCTTCTCCTCCAATGAGAACTCTCTCTCAAACTCCCCTCTTAGCCGCCCTGTTTGCTGCCGCTGCTCGCAGCTGTACCGCTGCCTGGCTGGGCTGCCGCTTTTATGGGCCCCTTAATCAGCCAAGCCCCGCCCCCTACTCAGGGCTCGGCGTCCTTCCCAGCACCCAGCCCCTGCCGGCCCCTACAAACAAACACACAAGAACACACAAGGACAGATGCAAATACAGGTACCTTCTCCTCCAATGAGAACTCTCTCTCAAACTACCCTGTTAGCCGCCCTGTTTGCTGCGGCTGCTCGCAGCTGTACCGCTGCCTGGCTGGGCGGCCGCTTTTATGGGCCCCTTAATCAGCCAAGCCCCGCCCCCTACACAGGGCTCGGCGTCCTTCCCAGCACCCAGCCCCTGCCCGCCCCTACAAACAAACACACAAGAACACACAAGGACAGATGCAAATACAGGTACCTTCTCCTCCAATGAGAACTCTCTCTCAAACT
>NW_027055563.1:0-7213 GCF_011386835.1 Chrysemys picta bellii | reverse complement strand
ACATATTGCTCCTGTGTGTGCCACCATCTGACTTTCACCCTCTGTTGCAGAGTCTGAGCCAGCTCTTGGAGGTCTCTTTTGAATATAAGATCCCTCTACCTAAAGAGAAGTTTCAAGCCATCTGCAGTGCTCTGCACAGCCAGGTGAGGGGTGGTTTTGCTTGGATCCCTTGAGCTTAGGCACAGCAGATCTGAAGCATATTAACAATAAAAATCTATCGAATGATAGTGCAGAGCCTGGGGACCTCCTCATGCCTTACTGATTTCTGCAGGCTCAAGAGTAAGCAGGTAGCGGTCTCATTTTCTTAGCTAATATCCAGCTCAGTTTGTAAAGCAATTTCACCATAAGCTGATTATCAGGGGAGTCAGAGTTGTATAGTAAAAACTGTGGCTGTGTCTTGATTCGATCAGCTCTGCTGCTCAAAACCCTTTAGCTTCTCTTATCAAATGTATTGGTCATTGTGTTTGATTCTTGCTGTGCATTCAGTACCATCTACCTGGGGTTCAGACCTCTATTTGGACAAGTAGGAAGTGGAAGCTTAGAAATTAATTGAACATTTTCTTTTCAATTGCTTCTGATTAGTTTTTCTTTGACCATTTCCCTTCTTCCCACAGATCTGTTCTCAAGCTAAGCCGCTCAGCACGGAAAATCACGCAGAGTTGTTGGATTGTGTAGTTCTGCTAGGTAAGGGGAAGAGACTCTGAGTTGCACAGTGGTTTCCTTGTAACTTCCTTTGTCAGGTATGGTAAGAATAAGAGTTCTGTTGTCAGTGAGGACGTGATTTGTTCCCTTGCAGCCCGTTCTTCTCCTGATGATCTGATAGCATTTCTGCACTCGCAGCTGGAGATTGAGAATGAGGCTGTTCGTGTGGCCTCTTTGAATCTGCTCAGTGCTATTGTTGGTGCCGACTGTAAGTAACACAGGAGCAACTGTGCCAGCTGCCCTCTTGGCCGACATGCTGAGGGTTGAGTTGGGGACCTCCAGAGCAGGGCCGGCTTTAGGAAGTGCGGGGTCTGATTTGTGGGGCTTGTACTCACCGGGCGGCGCTCCGAGTCTTTGGCAGCGGGTCCTTCACTCGCTCCGGGTCTTCGGCAGCAATTCAGCGGCGGGTCCTTCACGTGCCGCCGAAGAGCTGGAGGGAGTGAAGTACCCGCTGCTGAAGTGCCGTCAAAGACCCGGAGCGCCGCTGGGTGAGTAAAAATTTAAAAAGGCCACTGGGCACGGGGCCCTGTTAGGCATGGGGTGCGAGGCCCTCTTAGGCACGGGGCCCGATTCAGGAGAATCGGGGGAATCAGCCTAAAGCCGGCCCTGATCCAGAGCTAAAAGCATGAGCTACTATAGATTGAGCTAAAGAACCAAGGCTTTGTAGGCACGGCAGGGCTGTAACAGACTCATCGCCTCTGCAAATGGGGCACAGAGTCTCTATAACACACAGTCACCAGTGGTTTGGATCTCCACTAAGGGACCAAATGCTGCCCTAAATTACCCCCCTATGGCCACCCAGAAATCAACAGGTTCAACTAAGTGCTGAATGTAGCCCAAGATATTTTTCAACTTCAAATACAGAAGTTAACTTGGGGCTAATGCATGTTAACAATAATCAGATACAAATAAAATAGGACTCCTGACTCGATATTCGTCAGTATTATACACTATAGATTCTGAGTTCTATTATACTGGTGTAAACACAGATTACTTCAATGACCTCAGTCTATCTAACGCTTTTATAAGATTTCCATCATGGTAGTATGATGGCACTCATTATAGAAGTGGAATTACTTTAGATTTACACTGGTGTAACTGAGACCAGAGTCTGGTCCTATGTTTTTCCCACTGATTCTGTAGATGAGAGAAGCTCGGTACTATTCTTAAATAGGGCCCTTTGAAATCCAGGATTAATTCCAATGTGGAAAGTGAGCGAGTGGAACAAAAAAGTACTGTACACCTCTCCTTATCTTTCAGTGCCCGAGACAAAAGTTAAAAAGTTTCTGATTGTGAAGGCAGTGAAATCCACTCTCAGTGATCAGAATGCTAAGGTAAGATTGTGTGTGGAGCAGTGAAATATTTCAATTTTTTTCAATGATATGGGATGAATGGATATCTGGGTGGAGCTTTCATTCAGATCCAGAGGAGAGACTGCAGACTAGAGAAGGCATGTCATTCTCCTGCCTGTGTTAAATGTAGCCATGTTTATAATCTAAGGAGATAAACTCAAAAGCATAAGGACTCTCATATCCTATCTCCTATTTCAGGCAGAAGGGATAACAAGAACTCTTGTGTGTAATCTCTACCCTTGCAGGTGAGGAAGGCAGTTCTTCATTTCATCAGGAGGCTGCTCAGTTCAGGAAGTGTGGAGAATTGTGCAGAATGGGATATGGTAGCATATGTTTTCCACGAGTTCAGTGTGTCCACCAGCAAACTGGTAAGGAGAGTTCTTAACACGTAGGACTCGGTCCTACCATTCTTGCATGCTGATTGCTCCCCTTGCCTTCCGTGGGAGTTTTGACTCAGGGACAGCTGGACTGAATGATTAGAGACAGAATCTGATCAGTTATATTGGTGTAAAGTCAAGGTAACTCCACTGACTTTAGTGGCGTTACTCTGGATTTATACTAGTGTAACAGAGATCAGAATCTCACACTGGGTAATTACATCTAACAGAGTTATCGAGGTTACTCAAACCTCTGATGAGACATTGAAACTTCTGAAAACACCATTTTTCAGTGAAATGTTCTTGTACAAGGAAGCACATCTTTTTGTTTTCAATAGACTCTCCAGAGAACATAATGATGCCCAATTCTGTGGCTGTTGAAGCATACCTAAACTATCAGCAAAACACCGAGGTTATGCAGGCTGCATCCCAGACTGTCAGGAGCCTGGAAAAGCTTGCTGCATATTTCCCTCACTACATACTCTACTCTACATGTACTAGTTTAAAAATATCTTCAATCCGTATTTCTATCCATGGACACAGCCAGGGGCTCCAGACACTTTGTGCTCCATGACTGGATCCATGATATGTATTAACATAAACAGTTCAACTTTACAACTTTAAGTTGTTGATAGAATCACACTCACTACACACAGAATGACCCAAGCTGGTTGGGGCATCAGAACAAACAGAGTGGATCCCCCTGGTTCTGCATATTTATTTCCACTGGGCAGAGGCTGAATGTTTTTCCTCAAAGATAAAAAGATGAAACAGTTTTTCAAATTTAAAAAAACTTAACGCTGTTGGGGAAACTCTTTTGTGTTCAGTGAATCATTCCCTTCACTTTAGGGTTTTCCTAAGCCTGGAATCTGACCCACCAGTTAGGAGTTTCTATTATTCTCTTTCCTTCAGATGTTTGTGCACTTCCAGTGCAATATAAAAGTAGGCATAGGTCAATGTTCAAGATGGCTTCGTAAGAGAAGGACACTGATTCTATAGCCAGTGTCTTACTACTAGCTCTATAGAACTTATTAGCTATCTCACAGCAGGGTACAACACTTCTCACCCAGGCTATTCAAGAAGAAAGCACTATCCAAACCCTGTGCATTGACATCCTGCAATGTCTGGACACCTCAGTCAGTGGAATGACCCAAGTAAGTGACCTGTTACTACTGCTTCTTGAAATAGGGACGTTCTTCCTTGTACCTCTCCACAAGGAAGCTCTTTGCACAGTCAGCATAATGGAGGAACAACATATCAAATTCATGTCAGGGATAGTGTGACCCCTTCATCATGGAGTAAGTGGTTCACATTAGAGAAAAGATGTAAAGCAACTTAACTGGAAGGAATCATGTTGCAGAGATCTTCTCTTAATTCTTTCCACTGTCTGAGTGCAACTTCCCCTTAGATCCCCCATGAATACTTCTGATTTGGTGATCCTGGATTTGAACAGATATTGGGGCTGGAAGTGTGCCTTCTATAGGTCTGTAAAGTTCTGGGTGAGTTTATGGTGCTATCTAAATAGCTCCATAATGCTCTAATGCAGGGAAAGAGGATTCACCAAACTAGGCAGTGTATTTAAAAGACAGAGTGCGGGGGCACCGGACAGGTAGAGTGAGATGTTGGGGAGAGAGAGATGAGGTGATAGGTTAGGGAAGGGTCAGTGAGGAATAAAAGGAGAAGCTACATGACAGGGAGGGATTCAGACAGCAGGATACTGGAGGTGGGGGAATGGAAATAGCTATGTACTGAACAGTCTCGCTCTTCTCTGCAGGTGTTATGGCCAAGGCTTCTGGAGTATGTGGTGCCAGCTCAGTACACTGGTACTTTGAAGCCTCTCTGCAGATGCCTTAGGGAACTGGCTGAGAAAAAGCAGCAGGAAGGAGAAGAAGCTGCTTGCCTCGACTACAGTGGACCAGGTTTATAACAGAAACTCTTTCATGTATTCTCTCCAGGCCCTATGAAATGAACAGATTCAGTCTGCTCCAGTTCTCTCGTCTGCAATCAGGAGGCTAAAATGAATGAGGGATGGTCTTGTGATTACAACATGGCCATGGGAGGGAGCTAGGAAACGTGGGTTCTGTTCCCGCCTTGCCACCAAAATTCTGATGTGACCTTGGGGAAATCACTTGATCTTTCTCTCTCAGCTTCCCCACTTGTGAAATGAAGGAGTAATTAATGCCAACCTCATAGAGGTGCTGTGAGGCGGAATTCATTCATGTTTGTAAAGCATTTTGAGATGCTCAGACTGAAAGCACTATGGAAATGCAAATTATTATCAGCTGTATTCAACATTGGTGGGCACGTTGGAAATGGATAGGTGAATAACATCAGCAGGACTCTCTGCAAAGCCTGGCATCATTAATGCTATTCTGTTTCTTTCCCTAGTGAAACTCCCTACACCCCAGGGGCTGCTGGCACGACTCCTGGTGAGTAGACCATGAAAATAGGTTTTCTGCGAAATGTGAAGTGGGACAGTTAACTATAAAAATCGGTTTTATAGCTAGATGCTTATAGACAGGCTGAGGAATGTGTATGATTGGGTCTCTCTCTCTCTCCACCCTCTCCTGAGACACACTGTTCTGCATCCTCGTACTAGCTAGAATGCTTGCTTCTTCAGGAAGACACTGCAGTAGAAGCAAAAACTCTATTGTACGGTCTCCACAATGAGAGAGTCTGAACTATTCCCTCCTTCAGGAACAAACTGGTGTTGTGCTGACAAAACTTAGCCTGTTCTTTCTCTCTCATTGACAGGTAGTAGCCTCATCCCCTTATGAAAGAGAAGGACATGGATGTGCTGCCTTGCAATTACTGAAGGCCCTGCACCACATTATCCACGCAGCAGTGGGTGAGATGTGGGTAGTAAACATCCCACCTCTGCTGCAGTACATTGAAGGTAAAGTGCTAGTTAGGAGGAGTGCGGCCCATGGAAGGGAAGCCACAAAATGCAGCTTTGTATTGACATGTGTTGTGCCATTCCTGTTGCAGTACATGAGAACAGTGGGGAATTGAAGTTGGGGTTCTGGGCCCTCACTTTTCCTTCACCTGGATAACTGGGAACCACTGGGGTAAATCCAGAGTTTAACCACTGAGGCCAATTCAATCAGGGCAGAATCAGGCCAGGAAGGTTTCAGCTGAATGGAAATTTTACAGCAGTTCCCCCCACACCTTTGCTAGGTTATTAGTTGGGAAGGTGAATACACATGAAGCTGGAGGTTTGTGAAATATTTTGGGGTTACATATATAGTCTGATTTTGGAAACTGAATTTTTCTGAAAATTAAACCCCATGTTTACTTTCAAGGGTGATTCAATTAAAAAAACCAGAGTTTTCTTTCTGTAAGGAAACCCGAGCCATAAAAGTTAGGTTGGCCAAGTGGCTGCCCTTTGTAGAATCTAGGTATTGTGGGCCTAAAAATGTCTTTCACCAATTTTACAGTGGTATGAATCTATTGACCTCCGTGGAAAAAACCCTTCAATCAGTGTAGGCTAAGGGTAGGCAACCTATGGCACGTGTGCCAAAGGCGGCACGCGAGTTGATTTTCAGTGGCACTCACACTGCCTGGGTCCTGGCCACTGGTCCAGGGGGCTCTGCATTTTAATTTAATTTTAAATGAAGCTTCTTAAACATTTTAAAAACCTTATTTACTTTACATACAACAATAGTTTTATATAATAGACTTATAGAAAGAGACCTTCTTAAAACGTTAAAGTGTATTACTGGCACGTAAAACCTTAAATCAGAGTGAATAAATGAAGACTCGGCACACCACGTCTGAAAGGTTGCTGACCCCTGGTGTAGGTTGTGTCTACACTATGGGGTTATGGCTAATGACATAGCTGTGCCAGTATAGTCTCTGTGGAGTATGACAGACCCTATGTGGAGCACAAACCCGATATCTTTCTGATGAACGTCGGACCCCAAAATGTTCAAGTGGGTTTGATATTCAAAAAACAGATTTAAGAAATGAGCTGTATCTTCCCTAGTTGTTGTTGCTGTACAGAGTCCCCAGTACTACATTGTGCCGACATTCAAGAAGGGTAGGTTAGAGCTGGACATTCAGAATCAGGGCCAGATTCTCAGCTGATGTAAATCAGTATAATTCCATTGACTTCAGTGAAGCTACACCGATTTACAACAAGTTAGGATCAAGTCCAGAATCTCTTATTATGCAAGAAAAGGTTGTATTCACATTAAACCCAGTCTTCTGATGTGCTGAACCGTTTTGTGATGTGCTCAGCACCCTCAGCTCCCATGAAAGTCAACAGGAATTGGGAGTGCTCAGCATCTCACTCCTGGTGGGTTGACTGACCCTGAATAAAAATGCCAGCAGGGTACATAACATGATACTGTCTGTTGGTCCAACAAAGAATGTTGGCGTAGGTCCCATTTAGTCTTGAAAGCCCAGGTATGTTACAGCTTGGCAGACCAGGGGTTTTAGAAGGACAGATTGCGAAGAAGATACCTGGGACGACTCTTCTTGCTAACCTAAGTGACATTATTGTTTTGCCTCCTGCTTTATAGGAAACACAGAGAATTCCCTGGACCATGAACGGTGGGAGCACATGCTGCTTCAGGTACAAGATGGCTTTCAGCTGTATTGTTACAGCTCTTCCTCCCCTCTCCAAATGTATCAGCTGGGGAAAGAATAATGATAAATTATTCATTATAAGCAGAGCTGGTCAAACCATTTCATTTGCAACTTTTGTTCAGTGAAAAATGGCCTTTTTTATTTTCATCGGACATTTTCAAATTTTTCAGTGTTTTTTTTTTTTTTTTTTTA
>NW_027055562.1:0-7221 GCF_011386835.1 Chrysemys picta bellii | reverse complement strand
AAAGGCGCCCGCGAAGGGGCGCGGGCCAGGGTGCCACCTCCCCCGGGGAATGGGGGAGCAGCCTGGCCAGGGCTCCCTGGTGCCCGGCTCCCCTGCACTCCGGAGCGCCCAGCCGGTTAGCGGGAACAGCAGCAGGTGCCTTGTCCGGGCCGGGGCTGTGCTAGCTCAGGTGGCAGGAGCTCTACAAAATGTGTTCAGTGATACCGCAGAAACCGGACCCGCAGCCCCCCGCTATTCCAGGCAGGACTCCCCTCCCAGCTCTGCTGATACCCCTCAATCCTGCCCTCAGCCCCCCGCTATTTCAGGCGGGGCTCCCCTCCCAGCTCTGCTGATACCCCACGATCCAGACCCTCTGCGCCCTGCTTTTCCAGCCTGGGGCTCCCCTGGCAGCTCTGCTAAGACCCCTCAATACTACTCCAGTGCAGGGCTCCCCCCCAGCTCTGCTGAGACCCCTCAAATCCAACCTGCAGCCCCCCTTGTTATTCCAGCTCTGCAAATGTTCCTCATCTTTAACCCATAGCACCTCCTGCTGTTAGTCTTGGGCCTCTGCATATCCGTCAGCATTCACAAAGAACCACTAGGAGCTCAACTGAGACCAGCAAACTCATTTCATTGGTAACCTACAACAGATTTGGGCTAGCAGTGTTGGGATACTCAGTAGGTGTGGGCAAGCTAGTTTGGATAAACAATTCACCTGGCCAACTATCCAGCTCAGAGTGAACCATTTTGTAGGTCCATAATATGTTCCCTTAACTGCCCTCCCAGATTAGCCCCATGCCCCAACAGCCACTGTGCCTTACCCACAGTGACAAGGTGTGATAGAGCCCCCAGTTTAGTAGCCATCAGCTGAAGATTCATGGTTACATTAGATAGGGGGAAAGGCAGGAATATTAATAAATTAAGATCCACCAGTCAGGTTGCTGTTTATTCTCATGGAGCAGAGAGGGAAGTGGAAGTAGAGAAGTAAGGGGATTTTCCCAAGTCACACAGCAAATCAGTGACCAAGCCAAGTTTAGGACTCGGGACATGCTGATTCCAAGTATTGTGCTGACTCCTCTAGGTCATGGTGTCGTGTAATCGACCAAGCCCTTGCAGAGGACAATAAACTTTGGTCACTGCGGACCTGGCCAGATTCTGATTGAGACACAGAGCTCCTCGCCTGATCAGCTCTCCAATCCCCTCTTGCATGCTGGATAAAAGAAAAGCCCCCTCACACTTCAAAGGAGCCCTCACTGGAGCTGGGCAAATGCCTGATGTTTTGGTTTGCTAGAGAGACAAGGTGGGGGAGGTTGTGACTTGGGAAAATCCCCTTACTTCTCTACTTCCACTTTCTTCTATTGGACCAACTTCTGTGGAGAAGAAACATGAGCTTTCTTTGGTTTGTTGGCAGTTCCAAAAAATTGGGGAAGAAGAAGAAAAAAATTGGTTCAACTCAAACCAAAACTTTTCAGAATTTTTGGCAAATTGGAAAAGTCAGAAAAAATTTGTTTCAGACCTTTAAAGCAAAGGAAATGAAGGGCTAGATTCACAACACAGAAGCCGCACGTTCCCTCCACCCACAATGGTTCGGGCACTACCAGGGCCGGATTAAGACTTTTAGAGGCCCTAAGCACTGAAAAGATTATGGTGCCCCGCAATATGTAATTCAAAATAAAAACAATACTATACCGTAAATGACACAAAACTTACATGTATGCTGAAATTAAAATAGCTTCTTTCTAGATTTTCTGATTGCAAAATTCGGGATAAGTTCATCGAAGCTGATTCGACAAAACATGTCCACTTCCATACACAATAGAGAAAGTGAATCAAGTCTGTCCTGACACATTGCTGTTCTCTGAGGGTTTTTTATTCTTTTCAGCTGAGAAAAAGAGCATTCTGCGGAGCAGTTAGTAATCATCAATGTTAGAAAAATACGTAGTGCGATCTCTCCATTTGGAAATACACATTGTATTCTGTCTTTCAATATTGTGTCATGAAGATCAATGTGACTGAATTTCATTTTTCCTGTTTCATTAAACTTTGCGCGCATATAACAGTGGAACTGCCGTACTTCTCCACAGAGATTCATGTTCAAGTCAACAGGGTCTGAGTCAACTAGCTTTTGGGAACCTTGTGAATATTGTTTGTCAGATAAGTCCATATCGTTTAGAAAAGAAAATCTACTTGATACTTCTTTGTACACTTCACCTCTCCTCTCATATGAGCTTCAAGTGTATCAATTATAGCGTAGTAAGTAGATACACGAAATTTGACTCTAGGATTCAATGCTGTTTCTGTTGCACTGCTATCATTTGCTTGTTTTTCCCTGATTGGCTTGTGGGACTGGGCTTCTTTGTCATTAGTATCAGGCAAGATATCTTTTGATATGTCTTCAAATCTTTCCAAATCATTCCTCAAAGTGTGTAAGTGGTCTGCTAATGATTGACAGAGGTCTGCACAAATCCAATTCTTTTTCTTGGAGAGCTTGACTTGTGTGGTAAAAGCGTTGTAACATTTCGTTCCACATGGTCAACATGAATACAAACTTTAGTTCTTGCATCTTGTTTGCAATGTTTTCTGCCTCTCAAATAGAGGAGAAACACCTACTACTGCTTTCAGATCCTCCCTTACCTCAAGTGGGAGAGGTCTGTGCAGTAGATTTGAAGGTGCCAGCCCTGCTGATGAACCACATACCTGTCCATATGATGGAATATAGTTTGTCAATTTGCTTTTAAAACCAGCTAGGAAGTTACACATACAAAACTATGTTAAAAGAACATCAAAGTGGTCAAGATGGCCTGCTTAGCTACACAGGCCTGATTCATTCCCAGAGCAGGCTCAGCGTGTGCATTGAATGAGGCCGGGTTCTGTGGGGGAAAAAAGTATGTGATCATGTCATTAAAAATTGTATTGTAGCGTGTATGCACATGCACAACAGACCAAATTAAGGTTGCATAGGCAGCCTTAATTCTAGCATTGCCTAACTTCTGAGTGCTTGCTTTTGAAACCTTAATGTCCTTTTAATGTAGGTTTGTGTTTAAACCTACATCAGGTTAACTTGTGCTGGTAGGTTTACGGATACAAGTTAAGTCAATATAACTAGTTTTAAATAAATATATTTTGTCCACACAGGCATTTGCACTGGATTAACTAAATCAGTTTTTCAAACCGATGCAACTTCTGTGTTTAGAGAAGGCCTTACAACAGAAGAGGGCGACCAGAAGAGAGTCCATGCATGCCCCTATAGAGAAAGTGAAGCAGGAATTGCCCTGTTCTGTGCATTCCCTCTGAAGCATCTGACATGGGCTGGAAACAGGCTACTGGGCTAGATGGACCATTGGTCTGACCCATTATGGCCGTTCTTAGGAAACAAGTCAGACTGCCTTGAAGTCGAGCTTCAAGAGATTGTTGGGCACAGTGGGTGTCATTCAGCAAGCGGAAATCCAGCCAGAGTGAAACCGTAGAGAGGAGGAGAAAGTACAAGAAGGAAGTTACAGGGTATAAGAAATGTTTTTGAGGAACAAATCACCAAAAAGAGGGCTACTGGCCCTGATGGATGGTCTCCCCTGAGCTGTGGGCTAGGGTCATGCTGCTAACCCCTGGCCCCATGATAGACTAATATTGAATCCTGCTGTCCTGCTCAGAGGCACAACAGGCTTGTGCTGACATGTCTAGTCATCCACTCAGGCCACACCCAGGGAGCCACTTGTTCTGCCACAGTCAGGGCTGGTTCTAGGGGCAGGAACTTCCGTAGGATGCCATACCACTGTGTCGCTTGGCTTTTTTTATAGACTAAAACACAGTAACACACGTTTCTCATCACCTTACAGAAGATGCAGATAGGACCATCTGCCTGTGCAGTAAATAAAGTAGAGGGAGTACCCATATAACAACCAACATACCTCTCCAGCATGGAGGTGGAGCCACTGCCTCAGTTTCCCCAGGCTGGTAGGGTGATTTGGCCCTGCAGTCAGATCAGTGAGCATTCTCATCTTGCAGGGGCAGGACAGTCCATACAAAACATCCCTCCCCAAGGTCAATAGCCTTTCTCCCAGGATCTGCCCTACTCTTTCCCCTTGAAACAGGGGAGTTTCCTCCCACCATCTCTGGAAGCCATAGTCTGGGACACCTGACCAGAGACAGGTGGATACACTGGACCTCCAGCCCACAGAAGTATTCTACGATCCCTAGTCTTTTCTGTCATCACTTCCCAGGGTCCAGCGAAGTCCTGCCTCTTCACAGCCTGTTCAGCAGTGCTGCCTGGGCTGGGTACTCCTCTAGCTCTGTTTGGCAGAATCCCCCCCACCGAAGCTAGCCTCCCTTTCCTACAGGGGAAACCCCACAAAAAGCCTAGCTTCTCTGTCACCTCTTTTGTCTGAGACCTGGGCTACACCTAAAACTTGGATCAACCAAGCTATGTCATTCAAGGGTGTGAAAAATTCACACCCCCTGAGCTGTGTAGTTAAGCCAGCATAGACACCATTAGGACGATGAAAGAATTCTTCTGTCGGTCTAGCGAATGCCTCTCGCTGAGGTGGATTTACTACAGTGAAGGAAAAACCACCTCTGTCACTATCCTGCGTTTACACTACGGCTGTGCCACTGTAGCTCTTGTAGTGTAGAGATACCCTGAGGGAGGATTGCTATTTATATAGCCTGGCATTCCTTCCCAGCATGCCTTGCAGCAGCCTACAATTCCCAGAACCCCCCTGGGAAGGGCCAGAACTTGGAAGAGAGACGTGCTAACCGCGAGGCCCGCTGTTAAAGGGGGAGCGCACTCTGTGATCTAGGGCGCAGAGCGGTTACCGGGAATAAAGGAGAACAGGCTGAGCTCTGCAGCTGGGTGGGAAGGTGGGGATGATGGTGGTGGGGAGACGGAGTGAAGTTCTTTGAAGAACTCGGCCCCTCAGTCGCATGGGAGGCGGGCAGGGGATGTGGCAGGACTTGGGATTAGCTGAGCGCAGGAGGACTCGAGTGGAGAGGGGTTTGGTAGGAGTCAAGAGACAGGCAGGTGCAGAGGCCAGTTTCAAACCCAAACCATCACCCATTCCGGGGGCTGGGGGGAGGGCAATCGTCTGCTCATGCTGTCACTTTCCCCCTTAGGCTGGGGCAGCCTTGGTACTGATCAGTCAAGCAGATTCTCCAGTTTCATTTCCAAGGCTCCTTTGGAGTAGGGCTACCATATGTCCGGATTTCCCCGGACAGGTCCGGCTTTTCGGTCTATAAATAGCCGTCCGGGGGGGATTTTTAAAAATCTAAAAATGTCCGGGATTTCCCCCCGGTCGGCTAGTTATAGACAGAAAACCGGCGGCCAAGCGCCGCTGGGTACCCAAAGCCCCTTCCCGGCTCCCCCAATCCCCTGCAGCCTTAACATGCCGTCCGGCCCCGCAGCTGTCTTCCCCCTCCTCCCCTCCCCTGAACGCTCCGCCCCCTGCTCCTCCCCCTCCCCTGCTTCCCGCCAATCAGATCTTCGCGGGAAGTCTGAAAAGAAGCAGGGGCAGGTGGGAGGCAGCAGCAGGTAAGCTGGGGCGGGGGGGCGCGAGGAGGAGAGCTCCGGGGAGGCGCGGCCTTGGCCGAGGGGCACCCGGCGGCCCCAGCGGCTCTGGCCCAGCTCGGGCCCCAGCGGCTCTGGCCCCGGTTCCGGCCCTGCGGCGGCGACCCTGCTTCCGGCTGAGCGCGCCAGCCCGGCACCGGCCGAGCACCCTAGGCCCGGCCTGGCTCTGGCCGCAGCAGCACCGGGCCGGGCCCGGCCCGGCTTGGGCCCCAGCAGCGCTGGCCGTGGTTCCGGCCGAGCACGCCGGCCCAGCCCCGGCCGAGCACCTCCGGCCCGGCCCCAAGCCGCGCAATCCCGGCTGGAGCTCCAGCCGGAGTGCAGCCCGATTCCTGGGCTCTTTAAAGCCGGCCCTAATCAGGGGACAGGGAGTGGGGGTTGGATGGGTCGGGAGTTTGGGGGGGGGCTGTCAGGGGGGCAGGGGTGTGGAGAGGGGTTGGGACAGTCAGGGACAGGGAGCAGGGGGGGTTAGATGGGTCTGGGGTTCTGGGGGGGCTGTCAGGGGGCAGGGGTGTGGAGAGGGGTCGAGGCAGGTAGCAGAGGGGGTTGGATGGGTCAGGAGCTCTGGGGGTCGTGTCAGGGGCCGTGGAGCAGTTGGATAGGGCATGGGAGTCCCTGGGGGTCTGTCTGGGGGCGGGGGTGTGAATATGGGGTAGGGGTGTGGATAAGGGTCGGGGCAGTCAGGGGACAGGTAGGGTCGTAGGGGGTTCTCAGGAGGGGGCAGTCAGGGGACAAGAAGCAGGGCGGCTTAGATAGGGGGTGGGGTTCTAGGGGGCAGTTAGTGGCAGGGGTCCCAGGAGGGGGCAGTCAGGGGACAAGGAGTGGGTGGGGGTTGGGGTTTCTGAGGGGGGCAATCAGGGGGTGGGAAGTGGGAGGGAGTGGATGGGGCGGGGCAGGGGCGGGGCCAGAGCTGGGCTCCTCCCCCCCCGCAGTGTCCTCTTTTTTGCTTGTGGAAATATGGTAACCCTACTTTGGAGAGCAAGAGGAGGCAGCTCTTGCCCAGACACTGTCCAATTGTCAGTGGCGCCCCCTACTGTTACCATTGCAACGTGACGCTGGTTGTTTCCCTGCAAAGTTACTGCTGGCTTGCTGGAGGTGGGACTGCCAAAAGGAGATGCTGTAACTGACTGAAATGAAAGGCTGAGCCAGAGCCCACTGAAGTGAATGGAGAGATTCCCACGGACTTCAGCAGGCTCTGGTGAAAGGTGATGGCTGCCATAGAGCTCTTTATGTATAACAACCCCCAGCTCTCATCTAGCGCTCTTCTTCAGTAGATCTCAAAGCACTTTACAAAGGAGAGAAGTATCATTGCCCCCATTTTACAGATGGGGAAACTGAGGCACGGGGAGGGGTGGTCTCAGGTCACCTGAGCTCATCTGCTAGGCTTCACTGCCTCAAATGCCTTAAGCCATTTTATTTAAAGGGGAAATAAACAAAGGCTGTTCTGCACTTTCTACTCGCCTGTAACCCAATATTATAAAGGAACATACCACCAGACTGGATCAAACCAAAGCTCCTTCTGGTACGAGATGCTGTCTCCAGCTGTGTCCAAAATCAACCCCTTCAGAGGAAAGAACCCTGCAATAGGCACTTACCTTAGCCCCCCAGACAAAGTCCTGCTGGGAGCTGCGTTCTGATACTGTTCTTTAATAACAACAATTTTCTGGGTAGTCGTTATTTTATTGTAC
>NW_027055561.1:0-7223 GCF_011386835.1 Chrysemys picta bellii | reverse complement strand
AGGGCAGGGCAGCTCTGTGTGAAACCAGACTAGAGAGGGAGCAGAACTCACGGGGTAGGTGTCCCAAGAGGAACTGCAACATGGGGGCTAGGCAGCCAGACAGTGTTACTGGGGGCTTGACAGAGTGGGAGGAACAGCTGGGTGGGACACCCCAATATTCGCCACTGTCATGTCATTAGGATATGTTTTGTACAACGTACGTATTGTAAGGTATCATTCTAAAAGTCTTTATCTGCTAGACATTAATGTCTCATTGGATTGTATGTGCTATCGTTGCATGTGAAGTTATGAAGTTCAGCTACGTCTGTGTTCCCGAAACACGTTGTGAGGTTCAAAACAGCCTTTCAGGTACAACAGTAAAAACGCCAAACAATGGCTTATTGAGGAAATGCACATAAGCAGCAGGGTTACCCCAGGAACTGTCCACAATAGAAACCTCTCCGAGAGAATGCTACACAATGGGAACTGTTGGACCCAGGTCACAGCAAAAGAGTTTTCCAGCGGGTGGGAAGAGGAGATAAAAGGGGAACAATGACATCAGAGGGACCTCACGCTCCCTGCAATAAGACACCTGGAAATACCTGAGGGACAAAGATTGAACTATGAGAAGTGATGGTCCCAGGCTGGAGAGAGATTCCTAGCCTGTGTAAGAAAACCTGGGAAATCCAAGTTGCAAAGCCAAGGCAGCTTGTGCCTTAAGACTCTGCCCACCTGTTTATCACTCAGGGTGAGAATTTGCTCATGTAGAGCCTATCTATCCAGTGTGGAAAGCTTAGTTTGCGTGTTGTGTTTATTTACTAATGCAATCTGCTTTGTACCGTTTGCTATCTCTTATAACCACTTACAATCTACCTCTTGTAGTTAATAATCTTATTGCTTGTTTATACCATAACCCAGTTTGTGCAATTAGTAACTGGGGGGAGGGGCAAAGAGTTGTGCATACCTCTCTCCAAATGGAGGGAGGGGGCGAATTTCATAAAACCTTTGGGTCTGTACTCCAAAGGAGGTGGGCACCAGAGTACTGGGACAAGCCCTTTCACCTGAGTCTTCCCAGAGCTGATCTCAATGTCTGTGTCTTTCTGCAGCTGGGCGTGGCCCTGCCTGAGTGTATGGCTGGAAGAGGCTTGTGAGCCTAGCCCAGCAAGACAAGGTAAAGGGGGCCCAGGCTGGCAGAACAGGTGGGCTCGGTGGTATCCCGGTACAGCAGGTGGCACCTCAAAGGGGGGCAACCCGTCACACTAGGGAGTGACCAAATCCAGTGGGCACAAGTCCACAAGGGGCTGGAAATTGAAGCTAGACAAATTCAGACTGGAAATGTCTTGGCCCCACCCCAATGCAGGGCCAAGGCCCCAGCCATTTTTGCAGCCCCCTCCGCCCACCCAGAAGGCGCCCACTCACCGGCACGGAAGGGCTGAAGCACACACAGCTCCTGCTGCTGCCATAGCCTCTTCCGCCAACTCTTCCTTGGGGGAGGTTTTGTCTCCTCCCAGGCGCGCCTGGGCTTTGGGGGGCCCTCCTCAGCCATCCTACAAGAAGCCAGGACAAGGCATTGCTTGTGAGTGACAAGAAGCGATTGCCCCGTTCAGCATCAGGGCCAGCCCAGTTATTTCTGTCCCACCAGCACCTACAGATGCCAGCTGAGCTCAGGGCCCTGTTGCACCAGGTGCTGCAGACAATCGCTGGGCTGTACGGCTCAGACTCTAACTAGCCAAGGCAGCCAGCAGGGAAACAAGGGAAGGGATGTACTCAAAGTCACCCAGGATTAGAACCCAGGTCTCTGAACTCCCAGGCCAACAGCCCATCCCACAGGCCAAATGGCCTCCTCTGGGTCACTCCCACCTCTCCTTCTCCTGGTTCACAAGCTGCACAGCAGACAGGCTGGATCCAACCACTCAGGATTCTTCCTGCCCAATGAAATGACCCTGATCCCTTCCCCCAGGAATATTGGGGCCGTGGCAGTTCGCAGGTGGGCGAGGCCAGAGGGGTGGGGGAGGTGGGGCGGGCTCGTGAGCAGCAGGAGTTGCTCAGACGCACCCGTGAAGGGGCAGGAGCAGAAGGCAGGAGAGCGGCAGAGAGGCTGGTACCTTCTCATCCAACCTTGGTGTGGCTGGCGATGCAATAGAAAAGCTGAGGCGGGCAATAGAAGATTCTCCTGCCTGGAGTCGGAGTGGGCAGAAGCTGGCGTGTATATGGGCCACCCACTTTCTGCTGCGGGTGGCAGAGCTGAAACAGCTGGATCAGCTTTCCCAGCGGCACGTGCCAACTCTCGCTCTGCCAGAGCCAAGCCTGGTAGTGAGGGGATGAGGCTGTGCCAGCCAGCAGGGGGCGTGTCACAATGGGCAGGCGAGTCACAAGCCAGTCAATGTGTGACTGCCCAGCCATGGGCTGCCCCAGCCCAGACTAGTTCTGGCCTGGCCGGGGCTTTAGAGCCTCTCCTTCCCCACCGGGGTCATGGGAGGGACCTTCCGCTCCCCACAGTCACAGACTTTAGGCCGGAAGGGACCGCTGGGCTCATCTAGTCCCAGGTACTGCAGACCCCAGGCCAGAGCCCCTCCCCGTGTCCATACACTGGAGCCAGGGGGGGGTCTCCGGATCCCCGAGTGGGAGAATCAGTTCCATCCCGGTTCCTCCTCCTTGTGACAGCGCAGAACGGGGGTTCCCGAACGCTCCCCTCCCCGAGCTCCCAGCCCACGCGGGCGGCTCTTTGCGCCTGCCCAAGCTGCTGGGAGCCTTGGCCGTAGGATGTAAAATGGCCCCATCTCTGCTTCCCCTCCCACCGCAGCAACAACACAGAAACTGCTTTCATAGCACCCCCCTGCCCCCCAGCCCAACTGAGTCTCAGGCCTTGCTAGCTGCTCAGTGCCATGGCAGCCCCAGGAGATGATTGCTGCAGGAGTCTTGGCCCAGGGGGACGCAGTGACTCCTAGAAGCAGGGAGAGCAGCAGCACCAGAGATCAGGGAGGTCTGGCAATGCCAGCGGCTGTCTGGAGTCTGAGAGCCCAGGCAACCAGAGCAGACTGTCAAAGGCCAAACCCCTCTCACCACCAGTTCTGTAGCTCCCCCTTGCTTTTGGTCTGTCTTAGGCACCATCCTGGCCCTCATCCCCGTGGCATCAGAGCACTGTCCAACCTCAATTGCATTTATTCTAACCGCCCCCTGCAGGGCACGGCCTGGCTGCTACCCCCACTGAACAGACAGGGAACTGCAGCACAGAGGGAATAAGGGATTTGCCCGAGGCCATGCAGAGCATCTGTGGCAGAGCTGGGAAATGACCATGGGTCTCCTGGGTCCCAGGCTGGCACCTTCTCTTCCAACCTCCTGCCCCCTTTGTCCCTGGTTCAGGGTGAGCTGTGAGAGCTCTCTGGGGCACAGGAGCTGGCTGGTGCCCAGATGGAACTACATTGCCTATTGCACATATCTCGCTTTTCCCGAACATTGAGTCTGCTGCTACAACCATACCAGAGCCCGCCAGGATCCTTGCAGCTGGTCAGTGCTAAGTTGTGAACTGTGCTAGGTAGGGAAGACAAAATAGATCTTCCATCACTAGCGCAGCTCTGTGTTACTGGGGACTCACTGCTGGCTCAGCCAAACCAGCCTTCCTCACACAGAGCCTGTAAATCCTCCAGCCCTGCTGTTCTCCTTTGTATTTTGGCAGTGCCCAGAGGGCTCAGTCCCGGATCAGGGCCCTGCAGTGCTAGACATTGTACACACACAGCCCGATTCCCCCCACGCTGGGTCTCCTGAATGGCTCCTGCCCGAAGGCGGGACGGCTCTATTCCTCACCCAATGTCTCCTGCTGGCAGAGATGCTCTGAGAGACGTCTACGCTCTGGGTCTCTGGGCTTCCCGGGCTGGGAGGCAAGCGTGGCTGTCTCCGGGCGGTTCTGCTGACTCTCCAGCAGCTGCGCTTCAGGTGTCCTAATGCAGCTCTAGTCCTCTCCAGGGCTCAGGGGTACTGTCCTGGCATCGGACTGTCCTGGTAAATAGAACAATGGCTCCTGGCACCCTGAGAATGCCTGTTGCCCCGGCAACCTCCGTGCCATTTCCTATGGAAGTGATGGTGTCAGCAAAGGTGATGGAGGTGGTCAGGCCTAGTGGTTGGAGCTGGACTCAGGGGGCGGGGCAGGGCATGGGTGGAGCAAGGCTGGAGCGAGACCAGGGCTGGAGTAGGACTAGGAACAGGGCTGGAGCAGGCTCAGCCTGTTGCCTATGTCAGGCAGGAGCAAGTTCCTGGCCCTGGAGTGATGTGGAGCAGACTGAGCTGCTGCTGTGAGACTGATATACCTGCTCTGGGAGACACAAGGCCAGTTCCTGGCTTGTGGATTAGCTGGAGCCCAGCACAGGAGGGAATCAGCACCTTACAGATGGCTCCTGGGACGCTTGGCTCCCGGCCCCGCTGGGTATTGACATGTCAGGTGCAGGGGGCGAGGTGCAGCGCCAGGGAGGAGATTGGGGAGGCAGGAGCACTCAGGTGGGGCTGAGTGGGCAGGTGCTGAGGAGCTGCGGCCGGCTGGCCAGCAGAGAGGAGGAGCAGCAGCTCGGCTCTCGAGGGCCCAGCTGCAGCTCCACACATGGCGCTGCCAGAGCCTGGCAGGCGGCTGGCCAAAGTGGCACTTTGTGATCTGGCACGGGCAGGAGCTAGCTCCCCACAGCTGAACGCTCCGCAGCGCCGGTGGATTCAGATCCAAACCAGGATCTGGCTCCAAATTCACAGCTGGCACCTTCCCCCGATATGGAGCTGCCCGCATCGTGTGGGGGTGGTTGATTTCACAAGAGAGGGGGCTTCCCACAGACTCTCCAACTCCCTCACTGTGACCAAGTGGGACTGTTCTTAATGTTTCCTCTGAATACTGTAGGGGTGCCTCAGTTTCCCCTATGCATTTCTTAAGTCTCTAGGTGGGGGGATAAAGGCCAGTGTGCATAAATGGCCAACACTCTGTCTCCTGGCAACTAATGGCTGGGGCCCTTCCCCCCTGCAAGGGGATAGCTAAAGGTGTTGGAGAAGAAAGATCAGGTGACCTCCTGGCCCGGGAAAGAGACAAAGGCCAGAGAGAAGGGGCTGGAGAGTTTCAGTTTGGAGCTGGCTGGGGACGAGGAGTGAAGTGCAGATGTGGGTGTCTGACTTACTGCCCCCCAACTTCCTCACTGTGACCAAGTGGGACTGTTCATAATGTTTCCTCTGAATACTGTAGGGGTGCCTCAGTTTCTCCTATGCATTTCTTAAGTCTCTAGGTGCGGGGATAAAGGGGCACTTGGTAGACATGCGCCGCCCAGCCAGGAGCCCGGGGAAGGCTCGGTGTGGCTGGCGATGCAATGGAAAAGCAGAGGCGGGCAATAGAAGATTCTCCTACCTGGAGTCAGGAGTGGGCAGAAGCCAGCGTGTATATGGGCCACCCACCTTCTGCTACCAGTGGCGGAGCTGAAACGGCCGGATCAACTTTCCCAGCGGCACGTGCCAGCTCTCGCTCTGCCAGAGCCAAGCCTGGCAGTGAGGGGATGAGGCTTTGGCAGCCAGCAGGGGGCATGTCACAATAAGCAGGCGAGTCACAAGCCAGCCAATGTGTGACTGCACAACCCTGGGATGCCCCAGCCCAGATTAGTTTTGGCCTGGCCGGGGCTTTAGAGCCTGTCCTTCCCCACCCAGAGCAGACTGTCAAAGGCCAAACCCCTCTCACCACCAGCTGTGTAGCTCCCCCTTGCTTTTGGTCTGTCTTAGGCACCATCCTGGCCCTCATCCCCATGGCATTAGAGCACTGCCCAACCTCGATTGCATTTATTCTAACCGCCCCCTGCAGGGCACGGCCTGGCTGCTACCTCCACTGAACAGACAGGGAACTGCAGCACAGAGGGAATAAGGGATTTGCCCGAGGCCACGCAGAGCATCTGTGGCAGAGCTGGGAAATGACCATGGGTCTCCTGGGTCCCAGGCTGGCACCTTCTCTTCCAACCTCCTGCCCCCTTTGTCCCTGGTTCAGGGTGAGCTGTGAGAGCTCACTGGGGCACAGGAGCTGGCTGGTCCCCAGGTGGAACTACATTGCCTATTGCACATATCTCGCTTTTCCCGAACATTGAGTCTGCTGCTACAACCATACCAGAGCCCGCCAGGATCCTTGCAGCTGGTCAGTGCTAAGTTGTGAACTGTGCTAGGTAGGGAAGACAAAATAGATCTTCCATCACTAGCGCAGCTCTGTGTTACTGGGGACTCACTGCTGGCTCAACCCAACCAGCCTTCTTCACACAGAGCCTGTAAATCCTCCAGCCCTGCTGTTCTCCTTTGTATTTTGGCAGTGCCCAGAGGGCTCAGTCCCAGATCAGGGCCCTGCAGTGCTAGACATTGTACACACACAGCCCGATTCCCCCCACGCTGGGTCTCCTGAATGGCTCCTGCCCGAAGGCGGGACGGCTCTATTCCTCACCCAATGTCTCCTGCTGGCAGAGATGCTCTGAGAGACGTCTACGCTCTGGGTCTCTGGGCTTCCCGGGCTGGGAGGCAAGCGTGGCTGTCTCGGGGCGGTTCTGCTGACTCTCCAGCAGCTGCACTTCCAGTGTCCTAATGCAGCCCTAGTCCTCTCCAGTGCTCAGGGGGACTGTCCTGGCATCGGACTGTCCTGGTAAATAGAACAATGGCTCCTGGCACCCTGAGAATGCCTGTTGCCCCGGCGACCTCAGTGCCATTTCCTATGGAAGTGATGGTGTCAGCAAAGGTGATGGAGGTGGTCAGGCCTAGTGGTTGGAGCTGGACTCAGGGGGCGGGGCAGGGCATGGGTGGAGCAAGGCTGGAGCGAGACCAGGGCTGGAGTAGGACTAGGAACAGGGCTGGAGCAGGCTCAGCCTGTTTCCTATGTCAGGCAGGAGCGAGTTCCTGACCCTGGAGTGATGTGGAGCAGACTGAGCTGCTGCTGTGAGACTGATATACCTGCTCTGGGAGACACAAGGCCAGTTCCTGGCTTGTGGATTAGCTGGAGCCCAGCACAGGAGGGAATCAGCACCTTACAGATGGCTCCTGGGACGCTTGGCTCCCGGCCCCGCTGGGTATTGACATGTCAGGTGCAGGGGGCGAGGTGCAGTGCCAGGGAGGAGATTGGGGAGGCAGGAGCACTCAGGTGGGGCTGAGTGGGCAGGTGCTGAGGAGCTGCGGCCGGCTGGCCAGCAGAGAGGAGGAGCAGCAGCTCGGCTCTGGAGGGCCCAGCTGCAGCTCCACACAGGGCGCTGCCAGAGCCTGGC
>NW_027055560.1:0-7228 GCF_011386835.1 Chrysemys picta bellii | reverse complement strand
TTTCTTGCTCACAGAGCCTGGGGTGACACGCCTGCATGTGACAATCACCTGGAAAGCAGAATGTCATTTATAAATAAAACAACTCAATAGAAGAGGAAAACTCCGGTTTATTTTTATTTGCTCTGTGGACATCAGGGTCTCACAGCATTTACTCACAGCACTGGCCACAACATCTAGGGTCATGTCCGGAACTCCTGGGAGCCGTCCAAGTGTCTCCAATATTAGACCCTCAGGGGAGTGCCAGAGAAGACTGCCTGAGACCGTTCATGTGGAAGAACTTTGGTACCCTGTAGGGGAAAACTGCTGAGTGACCTGGCCGGAGTGCTAAGTCCCCAAGAGCAGGCTGCAGCTTGTGGAACTAGAGGGGGTCCAGAGAGGCGGAGAAACCGCATGCAACCGCGGGAAGGGGCATTGACCTCGTGAAGCTAATCCCCAGGAAGGCCAGAGGAGGTGCCATTCTAGTGGTGAGTCGAGCTCCCCGTCACAGAAGCATTGAAAGTGACTGGCCGATCGGATTATTTCTGAGAAGTCCTGACTGAGCTGCTCCTGGAGATGGGTTCTCTCCCTTCGCTCCTTTGGAAGGTGTGGAAGCAGAGAAAGAACTGACAGGAAGGGGATGCAATGCATGACAGTTAGTTAGCAAGAGTTAGGCTAACTGTAACCCTAATAACGCGAGATTTGTAGAAGCGAGGAATGTGTGAGGCAAGTGGGAAAGAACTGTGTGAGAAGTTGCTGCGACCTTGTGTAGATAATATGGAATGTAGACTAAGAGTCTACATTAGTGAGCAAAACAAGATATCAGAATGACCTATGTAAACAAAATGCAACTGTTGCTCATTATTGTCTGTAATAAAAGGTATAAATGCTTGCTGTAATTGTTTACCTGGGAGAGACCTGCTTAGCTCTCTCCCTCTGCGCAATTGTGAGAGTTAATAAAGCATCTGACTTGCTATACCTAAACAAATAGTGAGAACTCTGGTTTTCTCCGACAATTGTAATAAAAAATACACGAATAACATAAATACTCTTTTGAACTTCTATAGCAACTTCCGCCTGCGGGTTTACAATCAGCATGGAATGCAGCCGACTAGCGCCTGATGTGACATAGCAAAGTGTTATCCCTAAGTCACAGACGGGGCATCTAAGGCACAGAGACACTTTGTGACTTACCTACGGTCTCCTAGCAAATGTGAGGCAGACTCAGGAATAGAAGCTCCATCTCCTAACTCCTGCACATGCTTTGCCATAAAACCAGCCCTATCCCAGGGAGGTTTTTTAGTGGTCTTTAGTCAAAAGTTGAGCTCAGCTCTTTGGCCAGGCCAGAGAAATCCAGCCGATATAGCCTGTGGGCATAGAGTGATATTACTGTAAGGTGAAATGCTCTGTTGCACCAGGGGTGTGCCTGATGCCACCTTCCAGCTTGTAGTGCCACCTAGAGGTACTCTACGGAGCTGAGCTTCTGAAAGACAAAAGCTGAAGCCTGAGATTCTCTGCAAACAGAATTTTGCATCCATCTGGAAATGCTGCCTTTGGGCTGCTTTAATATTTCATTTGATCACTACAGACCAGACTGTAGCCCACCCTTACACGGCTATGCAGGGATGTACTGGGAAGCAAGACCCTGGTCACACTCCCACTCCGCTCTGCTGCCTCTCCACATTGCAGGTGCAGGCATGGGAGAAGGAGAAGAGTTGCACACCTGGCATTTCACCTCCACCCCCAGCCCATGCAGGTGGATGGGAGGGGGTAGAGAGGGGTAGGAAATGGGTGGAATCTTGGCTTTGCTCTTCCTCCCCCCAATACAACATGCTTAATAATTTGCTCCATTTATCTTTCTGGGTACTGAACTTAAGATGGCCTCTGCAGTGTGTATAGGAGAGATTAGGGTTACACTTTTTTTCTGAGCAAAGCTTGTACTCCACCATGTCTTCAAGAGAAGTTTGCAGCTCCATCAAACGCACAAGCAGACATCTTGGGGTCCAATGTACAAGCATTTAACTCTTTGAAGACGTGGGTTGTCACAGATGCAGCCAATGTGTCTTCTATAACCGGAACATCTAGAAATGCATCTTCTGGCCTACCCCTGACATCAAGATAAGACACGCAATGACTTAATACTAGATGCCCATTTGCACTGGTGCATTCATCAGACATATATGCACATTTTTTGAATGTGGTGAGAGAGTTCTTCACTTTTTCAACTGCTGAGTCCTTCAATGTTGCACCGCATGATTCTAACCAGTCCATTGAGTTTCTTGCAGAAAGATAAGCTTTCGTGGGCTAAACCCCACTTCATCGGATGCATGCAGTGGAAAATACAGTAGGAATATATATATATACACAGAGGACATGAAAAAATGGGTGTTGCCATACTAACTATAATGAGAGTAATCAGTTAAGGTGGGCTTGTTATAGTTAGTATGGCAACACCCATTTTTTCATGTCCCCTGTGTATACCGGTATATATATTCCTACTGTATTTTCCACGGCATGCATCCGATGAAGTGGGTTTTAGCCCCCGAAAGCTTATGTTCGAATAAATTTGTTAGTCTCTAAGGTGCCACAAGGACTCCTCGTTCTTTTTGCTGATACAGACTAACACGGCTACCACTCTGAAACCTTGCAGAAAGATAGTGAGCATTTGCTGGTCTTGGTTGGAACCAGTGTCCAACTTCAGGGTTAACAAGTAACAATGCACTTAACATTGGCCTCCAGTTTGTAGGATGTGGTATCTTTTGCTTAAATAGAAAGTATGATACGACAGCCATGTTTGTTTGCATAAACTGTGTTGTGTCTCCAGCATTCTTAACAGCCTCATTAAGTACTTCTGGCAGTGACTGGCTTAGAAGGCTTTCAGCAGGCTTGGTGTTTTGCAGCCTTTTCATGTAGTTTGTCAGCTCTGGCTTTGCTGATCGGTCCGGCAAACCAAGCTCCTCCAGTTTTACCAATTGTAACAGTGGGAAGCTTTCCTTCTTCGTAAGCTTATTTGCAAGAGGTGCACCAGCAGCCATGTTTTGTAACTTCAATAAATGGGACAAGTTTGACCGACAAACATCGGGAATTGCCTTTAGATTGTGGAGACTTTCTTCAGTAGGTAGCTGTATTTGTGCTTCGGGCTGTTTGGATGTTTTGAACCTGCAGAGGACAGGTTGGTATATTCCTGGTTCTTGGTATGTTCTTCAGCTTGGTTGGGTTGACCCTTGGGAGGGTGATGGGGGAGTTTTTTTGGGGGGTGGGGTGTAGGGAAATTCCTGGTGTGGCTGGAGAGGATGTGGAAACCGCAGGAGGGCATTGATATTTATGCTTCCTAGTGAGAGCAGCTACAGAACTGTGCCGTTTCGACACTGACGGAGTAATACTGGATTCTACGAGGAAAAGGCATTATCGGTGATGTGACTCCAGGGAACCCAGATTCTCTGAGTTTGGTGCATCCAGCTATCATAGAATCGTAGAAGATCAGGGTTGGAAGAGACCTCAGGAGGTCATCTAGTCCATGAAGCTAAGAAGCTATCTGTTACCATGCCAGGAGTCTGGGTAGCTGAGGTACAACCTATCCTGCCTGGCAAAGTTGGAAGATCAACTCAGCACTTACAACAACTAGTAGAGTGTGTGGGTCAACTAGCTGCACCAGCAGATGCTGCTTCAATTCCCCAGCAACCACAAAGAGGGTGTGGGGGGGGAAGTTTCTTGCTACATATGGTCACAGATGGGCCATTTATTACAATATGAATGCAGGGCTAAGAATAATGCCTGGAAGCCATCAGGAAATTAGGGGTGAGGGCTGGGCTTATTGGCCAGACCCTCTGTTATCATGGTGATGGATACGGTGAATCAGAATAGAATAGGGACTAACTGAAGCAGAGCAAAGGCCATTTACTGAAGTAGCATTACCTCCGTTGCTGGTGTTGTATGGGTCACTGTGAATCAGACAGCTGCTGCCTGGTTTAGTGGCTATGGGAGCTGCTGTTTCTCTAGTGACTTGAGAACTTTGAGCAAATATCCCCCTGACCTATCCTCATCAGCTTCCTGTCCACGGAACTGAGGGCCAAGAATTGTCAGTTAAAGGCAAGGCAGATCTCACTGTACATATTGGTGCCTCAGCAGGGGACACCCCTTTGTGGTCACTGATATGGTCCAGTTTGGGAGTAGATTTTTGTAGACTGGAATCCGATGGCGATTCCATGTGCGTAATCAAACATCAGGGTGAGATGAAGATCGTGCTGAATTACACACTAACACCAATGTATCAATTTCATCTTCTGTGACTGATACAACAGTGCCCTTGGAGGATGTGAATATCCTTTTGTCCAGTTACAAAGGCATCTTAATTATAGGACTTAGCGCCAAGCTGGGATGGGCTCATTTGACAGCACTATATTGATACATCGAGATGTACACCCCATAAACAGAGACCCTCTTGCACAGCTGTGCCAAGACAGTAGAAAACCTGTTACAGGTCAAAAAGAGAGTGATTTAGCCATCTCATGGACATCACCAGTTTTTCTAGTCACAAGGGAAGATAAAGTACACTGCTTTTGTGGGGTTGTTAGACAGCTAAATACTGTTACAAAAAACATACACCGCCAATCCTACAGATTGATGATGTTCTGGACCAATTTGGGGGTGCTCGGGAATCCATTACTCTGGATTTGCCCAGTGGATATTGCCAGGTTCTCTTACGGAAGTTCTGCATAAAGATAACCTTCACTATTGGGCTGCATCATTATAGTTCAGTTCAGCTTTTTGGGATGACCCAGGGGCCTGCTGCCTCTCAGAGATTAATGACTTAAGCAGATGTTTCTTCTACTTGGATGGTATCATTGTGTACACCATCCAGATGGATGGAGCATCCGCAATGTCTATGAGCAGCATAGGAATGTCGACAGTTAGAACCAATGAGGCCACCATCTTCAGGGGAAGTTCTGAGTGGCAGTTGGGCCCAGAGTTTTGCAGGTATTTATGTGCCTAACTCCCTGACTGAGTAAAGGTCAGAGTAAAGGTTAATCCATACTGGTTAACCACCTGCTCATAGGGAAAAGCAGGAATTTATGCCCCATTTTAGACAAAACCTTAACCTTAACTGGAGTCGCCACCAGGCACCTCCATAATACTTTATGTCGCTTATATTCATAGATTCATAGATTCTAGGACTGGAAGGGACCTCGAGAGGTCATCAAGTCCAGTCCCCTGCCCGCATGGCAGGACCAAATACTGTCTAGACCATCCCTGATAGACATTTATCTAACCTACTCTTAAATATCTCCAGAGATGGAGATTCCACAACCTCCCTAGGCAATTTAGTCCAGTGTTTAACCACCCTGACAGTTAGGAACTTTTTCCTAATGTCCAACCTAGACCTCCCTTGCTGCAGTTTAAACCCATTGCTTCTGGTTCTATCCTTAGAGGCTAAGGTGAACAAGTTTTCTCCCTCCTCCTTATGACACCCTTTTAAATACCTGAAAACTGCTATCATGTCCCCTCTCAGTCTTCTCTTTTCCAAACTAAACAAACCCAATTCTTTCAGCCTTCCTTCATAGGTCATGTTCTCAAGACCTTTAATCATTCTTGTTGCTCTTCTCTGGACCCTTTCCAATTTCTCCATATCTTTTTTAAAATGTGGTGCCCAGAACTAGACACAATACTCCAGCTGAGGCCTAACCAGAGCAGAGTAGAGCGGAAGAATAACTTCTCGTGTTTTGCTCATAACACACCTGTTAATACATCCCAGAATCATGTTTGCTTTTTTTGCAACAGCATCACACTATTGACTCATATTTAGCTTGTGGTCCACTATAACCCCTAGATCCCTTTCTGCCGTACTCCTTCCTAGACAGTCTCTTCCCATTCTGTATGTGTGAAACTGATTTTTTCTTCCTAAGTGGAGCACTTTGCATTTGTCTTTGTTAAACTTCATCCTGTTTAACTCAGACCATTTCTCCAATTTGTCCAGATCATTTTGAATTATGACCCTGTCCTCCAAAGCAGTTGCAATCCCTCCCAGTTTGGTATCATCCGCAAACTTAATAAGCGTACTTTCTATGCCAATATCTAAGTCGTTAATGAAGATATTGAACAGAGCCGGTCCCAAAACAGACCCCTGCGGAACCCCACTCGTTATGCCTTTCCAGCAGGATTGGGAACCATTAATAACAACTCTCTGAGTACGGTTATCCAGCCAGTTATGCACCCACCTTATAGTAGCCCCATCTAAATTGTATTTGCCTAGTTTATCAATAAGAATATCATGCGAGACCATATATGGTTAACAACCCTTGGTCCTTCCTTTATTACCCGCCCGTGTTCATGGCAACAATGACATAAGTGCTGCAGTGTGACCTCACAATGCTGTGATTTCAACACTGGCAGTTGGCCCTCAGTGTCAGTTGCTTTTACTTGGACAGAAGGAGAGGCTGGGTCTTGTGCTGGCTAAAGTCGATTTCAGATCCAAGATCTAATCTATTACTGAGGGGAAAAAAGTAAGTGGGCTTTCTTACTCCCCATGGCTGTCCTACCTCTGACCAACAGAGACGCACTTTGCTTAACTTCTGTTTGAAAAGGGTCGCCAAATTAAATTTGTTTTTTTGGCCCAGAACCTCAAAGGTATTTAGGCACTTAACTCCCACTGAAATCCATGGGAGTTAGGAGCCTAACTCCCTGACTGAGTAAAGGTCAGAGTAAAGGTTAATCCATACTGGTTAACCACCTGCTCATAGGGAAAAGCAGGAATTTATGCCCCATTTTAGACAAAACCTTAACCTTAACCTTAACTGGAGTCGCCACCAGGCACCTCCATAATATTTTATGTCGCTTATATGGTTAACAACCCTTGGTCCTTCCTTTATTACCCGCCCGTGTTCATGGCAACAATGACATAAGTGCTGCAGTGTGACCTCACAATGCTGTGATTTCAACACTGGCAGTTGGCCCTCAGTGTCAGTTGCTTTTACTTGGACAGAAGGAGAGGCTGGGTCTTGTGCTGGCTAAAGTCGATTTCAGATCCAAGATCGAATCTATTACTGAGGGGAAAAAAGTAAGTGGGCTTTCTTACTCCCCATGGCTGTCCTACCTCTGACCAACAGAGACCCACTTTGCTTAACTTCTGTTTGAAAAGGGTCGCCAAATTAAATTTGTTTTTTTGGCCCAGAACCTCAAAGGTATTTAGGCACTTAACTCCCATTGAAATCCATGGGAGTTAGGAGTCTAAATACCTTTGAGAGTCTGGGCCTTT
>NW_027055559.1:0-7239 GCF_011386835.1 Chrysemys picta bellii | reverse complement strand
TGGCTGCCAGCATCCTGGCTAGGGTTGCCAGGTGTCCGGTTTTCGACCGGAACACCCGCTCGAAAAGGGACCCTGGCGGCTCCGGTCAGCACTGCTGACTGGGCTGTCAAAAGTCCGGTTGGCGTGGGGCTGGCAGGCTCCCTACCTGGCTCCGCGCGTCTCCCCACAAGCAGCGACATGTCCCTCGGCTCCTAGATGGAGGGACGGCCGCAGCCCCATGCACAGCCCCCACCCCGAGCGCTGGCTCCGCATCTCCCATTGCCTGGGAGCTGCGGCCAATGGGAGCTGCAGGGGTGGCACCTGAGGGTGGCGACAGCGTGCAGAGCTGCCTGACTGTGCCTCCGCCTAGGAGCCAAGGGACATGTCACCCTTTCCCTGGAACTGGCTGAGGTAAACACAACCCGGAGCCCGCACTCCAAAACCCCTCCTGCACCCCAACCCCTGACCCAGCTCTGAGCCCCGTCCTGCACCCAAGCTTGGGGATTGGTCCTCGTTTGAGCAGGGGGTTGGACTAGATACCTCCTGAGGTCTCTTCCAACCCTGATATTCTATGATTCCCTCCCAGAGTCTGCACCCCCCCAACACCCCAAGACCCTACCCCAGCCCTGAGCCTCCCCTGCACCCCAAGCCCCTCATCCCCAGCCCCACCCCAGAGCCTGCACCCCTAGCCGGAGCCCTCACCTCCCCCCCACATTCCAACTGCCTGCCCCAGCACTGAACCCCTTCCCCCACCCGTCATCCCCAGCCCCACCCCAGAGCCCACACCCCCAGCCGGAGCCCTAACCTCCTCCCGCACCCCAACCCCCTGCCCCAGCCCTGAACCCCATCCCGCACCCAAACTCTTTCCTGAAACACACGCCCCACCCCCCTGCCGCAACTTGGACCCCCCTCCTGCACTCCAAACTCCTCGTCACCAGCCCGGAGCCCACACCCCGAGCTGGAGCCCTCACCCTCACACCCCAACCTCCTGCCCCAGACTGGATCCACCTCCCACACCCTGAACCCCTCATTTCTGGCCCCAGTCCAGAACCTGCACCCCCACCCTAAAGCCCATGTCTCCTCCCACACCCCAACCCCCTGCCTCAGCCCAGACCCCTCCCACACTCCGAACCTCTCATCCCTGGCCCCACCCCAGAACCCTCAGCCGAAGCCCTCACCCCCTCCCACACCCCAACCACCTGCCCCAGCCTGGTAAAAATGAGGGAGTGGAGTGAGGGTGGGGGAGAGCGAGCGACAGAGGCCGGGGGGAATGGAGTGAGTGGGGGTGGGGCCTCGGAGACAGGGCGGGGCAGGGCCTCGGTGATGGGGAGGCAATGGAAGGGGCCTTGGAGAAGGGTTAGGGCAGAGGTGTTCGGTTTTGTGTGATTAGAAAGTCAGCAGCCCTAACGCTGACTTTCGGGGGCAGGGGACAAAGCCGGGGGCCTGCTGTAGTCTGATCAATGGCTGGAGTTCCAAGTGGTGCCTGTTGGCTCACACTGGAGCAAGTTCAGCCTTTCCTTTCGAAAACTCAGCCGGGCATTTTGAAGGAGACTCTCAGCTTTCTTCTTCCTTTCTTTCAAGTGAGTCGCTCTAGATTTTATGGCTGTGGGTAAATACTTGAAAATGTGAACTCCAAAGGCTCAAAAACCAGAGAGCAAATCATTCATTGATTTATTAACCTCATGATTTGGGGGGACATGACATGATTTTTGAACATGGGGTGTTTGCCCTACTGCCTCTGTGTCTAACCCTTGGCAGGGGGAAAGGTACTTCCTCCTCGTGGGTTGCCAATTTAGGTTGAACGTATTCCTGAAGGGTTCATAACATGACATAATCCTTAATTAAAGATTAATCTTGAATTCATGGAGACACCAAGCCAATCCTGGAGGCTTGGCAACCCTACCTGCAGCACAAGCCGCCTTCTCTCAAGAAGGAACACCTACAAGCGGACATGAGCAGGAGGTTGGACTAGATGACCTCTTGAGGTCCCTTCCAACTCTGATATTCTATGATTCTATGATCCCCCAGCTCTGCCCCTTCTCTGTTTTCTTGCTCCATTTTATCATTCTGTCTTCATCACAAATCACCCTTTCCCCTGCCCTGTGGGTCATTCTATCTGTTCCTCTTCCCTGCGTGTCTCTCTCCCTCCATCTTTGTTCCTCGTTCTCTGGTCCCACCTGTTTCCTCCCTCCCTTGTTCTCTACCTCATCTTCTGCTTTGCCCACCCTTGATTCATCTCCTACCTAGAAATTTAGCCAGGAGAGTGGGGGTAACCCCCCAATTCTGGCAAAAAGTGGTGTGGGATCTTCAGCAACGACCCCTGATTGGGATCTCAGTTTTACTGCTCCTCCCGCAGGTGGTCCAGCAGCAGAGCGCCCCCTAGCCCCACTGGCTCAGTATTGACACAAGAGACCTCCAGCTCCTGCATTCCAAGCAGTGCAGGCTGGAAGATTCATAGTTGGCCAGGGGGAAATCAGACCAAATGTGAGACATTTGATGAGGAGGTAAACAATCATGAGTTAAAAGGTCTTGCAAAAACAAATCCTCAGGTGCCCGCAGATGCTCCTACACATTGGCATTCTCTGACATCACGGCCTGCTCCTGTTCCTCCTCCTGTTCACGTGTAGATAAAAGCCTGAAACACTTGGAGAGCTTTAATTTTCTCTGCCCCATGCAGAGGTAACAGGATAAATGATCCACACCTCTGCTTACTTCTCTGTGGGGAAAACACACCTGTTCTGCATTGCTTGAGCCAAAGGGTGACTCATGGGAATGCAAACGTTCTCACTGACCTCCCGAGAGCCACATCAAACACGGAGCCGTGGCAGGAAACAAACCTACCAGACTGTAGGTCACGGCAAGTTCGGCTCTGGACTGTATTTCACCTGCAAACTGTTAACAATACAGGCAGCTCCAGAGGGAGTGCCACCAAAACACCCCCGGTTCAGCTTTGTGTTGACAAGAGCAGCTAAGGACACAGACAATAATAGACCCAGAGCTAGGTTCTTGACACCACTGGTTCCCTAGGGCCTAGGTTTCTGGCCCTATGCCCAGTGCAATTCAAATCTGTTATTATTATTATTTATTTGGATTTCAGTAGGACCTAACAGCCCCAGTCCATTGTGCCAGGTGCTGTATATGTGTTTGTTATTTATATTACCATACGATTTAGGGGACCCAGTCACGGACTAGGCCCCATTGTGCCAGGTGCTGCACAAACACAACACAAAAGACAATCCCTGCCATGAAGAGCTGACAATCTATCAATGGGATCACGCTTCAAGCTGTGCACAGTCTCTTCACAAGCGCACAGTCAACCTGTGGAACTCCTTGCCAGAGGATGTTGTGAAGGCCAAAACTATAACAGGGTTCAAAAAAGAACTAGATAAATTCATGGAGGATTAGGGTTGCCACCCGGCCAGTCCGAGTTCCGGCTTGTGTGTCCAGGTGCCATTTGACAAGACCTGATAGCTGGGTTTTTTGGATCTGGAGTGGAAGAGGTGGATCAGAGGGTGTGGTCTGGGAGAGAGGTTTATCTCACGGTGACACTAACACTTTTGACTGGCTGGCCAGGAAGTACCACCCCCTCATATCTGAGGACTTCCTGAAACAATCAGAAACCCAGATGGACTGGGGCTGCAATTGCTCTCCAACAGTCCCACCTCTGGGACCCACTTCTGGGATTCACAGCATGGCAGTCAGCACGTCCCAGAGCGCATGGGGGTGTCCAGCGCCATGGGGCTGGAATTCCACTCTTGCCCATCATAAATGCCAGCTGCTGCTGGAGGGATTAGGAGCATTTAGATCCCAGGCTGTGATTAGGTCGCTGACGTTCCTTTGTACAGACTAACACCTTTCACCTGGGATTCGGGGCAGGACTGCTAAGGGCGCAGCCGCAGAATGCGCCTGGTCCAGTGAAGCTGCCTGCAGAAAAGAGCATCTGAGTGGCAAGGAATGGCTGAACTGGGCAGGGTAAGGACGTGACAGGTGAAGCCTCTGGTATGGCCCTCGAGGTGTATATGTTCTGTATGCGGCTCCTCCAATACATTACGTAAAGAAGAACCCCACGGACTAGACAGTGCCTGATAGGCACAACCCTGGTAAAGTTTTATGAATGAAACAATATTCATTCATAAAACCGGTTACCCCAATAACTGGCTAATTAACAGTTAAAATGCTTGTTAAGAGCCATAGCTGTTCAGTCAGCCGCCTTTGTAAGTTTCACTATCAATCCAATTCCTGCTTAAATCACTGAGACTTGCACTGCTTCAGTATTGTAATTTCTGTTCACCATTTATTACACTTGCCTACAGTGTAACTTCTGTTCACTGTTTGCCATCCATTAGACTTGTCTATATTGTAACTTCTGTTCACTGTTTGCCATATTGTAATTCAAACCCCATTTTAAAATGCTTACTCCAGTTTGTAAGGGCTTGCTGCAACCTTCATTTTTGCAAACCCTGCTGTAATCTTATTAGTTTAAGTCATGTGCCCCAGCCCCCTAATCATTTTTGTTGCCCTCCACTGGACTCTTTCAAATTTTTCCACATCCTTCTTGTAGTGTGGGGCCCAAAACTGGACACAGTACTCCAGATGAGGCCTCACCAATGTCGAATTGAGGGGAATAATCACTTCCCTCCATCTGCTAGCAATGCTTCTACTAATGCAGCCCAATATGCCATTAGTCTTCTTGGCAACAAGGGCACACTACTGACACATATCCAGCTTCTCAGTCACTGTAATCCCCAGTTCCTTTTCTGCAGAACTGCTGCTTAGCCAGTCAGTTCCCAGCCTATAGTGGTGCATGGGATTCTTCCATCCTAAGTGCAGGACTCTGCACTTGTCCTTGCTGAACCTCATCAGAATTCTTATGACTCAATCCTCCAATCTGTCTAGGTCACTCTGGACCCTATCCCAAGCCTCCAGCATATCTACCTCCCCCCAGCTTAGTGTCATCCGTGAATTTGCTGGGGCACAATCCATCCCATCATCCAGATCATTAATGAAGATGTTGAACAAAACCGGCCCCAGGACTGACCCCTGGGGCACTCCGCTTGATACCGGCTGCCAACTAGACTTCGAGCCGTTCATCACCACCCATTGAGCCCGACAATGTAGCCAGCTTTCTATCCACCTTATAGTCCATTTATCCAGTCCATACTTCTTTAAGTTGCTGGGAAGAATACTGTGGGAAACCGTATCAAAAGCTTTGCTCAAGTCAAGTAGAAGGCAGCTTGGGTGAAAGTGATCATGAAATCATAGAGTTTGCAATTTCTAAGGAAGGGTAGAAGGGAGAACAGCAAAATAGAGACAATGGATTTCAGGAAGGCAGATTTTGGGAAGCTCAGAGAGCTGATAGGTAAGGTCCCATGGGAATCAAGACTGAGGGGAAAAACAACTGAGGAGAGTTGGCAGTTTTTCAAAGGGACACTATTAAGGGCCCAAAAGCAAGCTATTCCACTGGTTAGGAAAAATAGAAAATGTGGCAAAAGACCACCTTGGCTTAACCACGAGATCTTGCATGATCTACAAAATAAAAAGGAGTCATATAAAAAATGGAAACTAGGACAGATTACAAAGGATGAATATAGGCAAACAACACAGGAATGCAGGGGCAAGATTAGAAAGGCAAAGGCACAAAATGAGCTCAAACTAGCTACAGGAATAAAGGGAAACAAAAAGACTTTTTATCAATACATTAAAAGCAAGAGGAAGACCAAAGACAGGGTAGGCCCACTGCTAGTGAAGAGGTAGAAACACTAAGAGGAAACTTGGAAATGGCAGAGATGCTTAATGACTTCTTTGTTTCGGTCTCCACCGAGAAGTCTGAAGGAATGCCTAGGTTTAGCAGATAAAATAAAAAAAGAACAAGTTAAAAATCACTTAGAAAAGTTAGATGTTTGCAAGTCACCAGGGCCTGATGAAATGCATCCTAGAATACTCAAGGAGCTAATAGAGGAGGTATCTGAGCCTCTAGCTATTATCTTTGGAAAATTATGGGAGACGGGAAAAATTCCAGAAGACTGGAAAAGGGCAAATATAGTGCCCATCTATAAAAAGGGAAATAAAAACAACCCAGGAAACTACAGACCAGTTAGTTTAACTTCTGTGCCAGGGACGATAATAGAGCAAGTAATTAAGGAAAACATCTCCAAACACTTGGAAGGTGGTAAGGTGATAGGGAACAGCCAGCATGGATTTGTAAAGAACAAATCATGTCAAACCAATCTGATAGCTTTCTTCGATAGGATAATGAGTCTTGTGGATAAGGGAGAAGCTGTGGATGTGGTATACCTAGACTTTAGTAAGGCATTTGATACGGTCTCGCATGATATTCTTATCGATAAACTAGGCAAATACAATTTAGATGGGGCTACTATAAGGTGGGTGCATAACTGGCTGGATAACCGTACTCAGAGAGTTGTTGTTAATGGTTCCCAATCCTGCTTGAAAGGCATAACGAGTGGGGTTCCGCAGGGGTCTGGTTTGGGACCAGCTCTGTTCAATATCTTCATTAACGACTTAGATATTGGCATAGAAAGTACGCTTATTAAGTTTGCGGATGATACCAAACTGGGAGGGATTGCAACTGCTTTGGAGGACAGGGTCATAATTCAAAATGATCTGGACAAATTGGAGAAATGGTCTGAGTTAAACAGGATGAAGTTTAACAAAGACAAATGCAAAGTGCTCCACTTAGGAAGAAAAAATCAGTTTCACACATACAAAATGGGAAGAGACGGTCTAGGAAGGAGTACGGCAGAAAGGGATCTAGGGGTTATAGTGGACCACAAGCTAAATATGAGTCAACAGTGTGATGCTGTTGCAAAAAAACAAACATGATTCTGGGATGTATTAACAGGTGTGTTATGAGCAAAACACGAGAAGTTATTCTTCCGCTCTACTCTGCTCTGGTTAGGCCTCAGCTGGAGTACTGTGTCCAGTTCTGGGCACCGCATTTCAAGAAAGATGTGGAGAAATTGGAAAGGGTCCAGAGAAGAGCAACAAGAATGATTAAAGGTCTTGAGAACATGACCTATGAAGGAAGGCTGAAAGAATTGGGTTTGTTTAGTTTGGAAAAGAGACGACTGAGAGGGGACATGATAGCAGTTTTCAGGTATTTAAAAAGATGTCATAAGGAGGAGGGAGAAAACTTGTTCACCTTACCCTCTAAGGATAGAACAAGAAGCAATGGGCTTAAACTGCAGCAAGGGAGGCCTAGGTTAGACATTAGGAAAAAGTTCCTAACAGTCAGGGTGG
>NW_027055558.1:0-7239 GCF_011386835.1 Chrysemys picta bellii | reverse complement strand
TGCTTGATGGCCCATTAAGGACCATCAGCTATACAACTGACCCATGGAGAGAAGGCAGTTACGCCTTGTAACTCAGCAAAGTATGCAGGAACATGCCCATGTGACTCCAGACTCCATTTTGCTGTAATTTTCCACAGTAAGAACAAAGAGGTGTTCTTACACCTGGAAAAGACTATAAAAGGGCCGATGCCTCATCTCCATTTTGTCTTCAATCCTGCTTCTTACCTCTGGAGGGACTTTGCTACAAACTGAAGCTCTGAACAAAGGACTGATGACCCACCCCAGCTGGGGATGTTCCAGAGACTTGATTTGAACCTGCAGTTTATTCTATCGCTGCTGCAAGCCTGAACCAAGAACTTTGCCATTACTGTATGTAATTGATTCCATTTAACCAATTCTAACTCTCATCTATATCTTTTTCCTTTTATGAATAAACCTTTAGATTCTAAAGGATTGGCAGCAGCTTGATTTGTGGGTAAGATCTAATTTGTATATTGACCTGGGTCTGGGGCTTGGTCCTTCGGGATCGAGAGAACCTTTTTTTCCCTTTTACTGGGGTATTGGTTTTCATAACCATTTGTCCCCATATCGAGTGGCACTGGTGGTGATACTGGGAAACTGGAGTGTCTAAGGGAATTGCTTGTGTGACTTGTGGTTAGCCAGTGGGGTGAGACCCAAGACTTCACTGTCTGGCTGGTTTGGTTTGCCTTAGAGGTGGAAAACCCCCAGCCTTGGGCTGTAACTGCCCTGTTTGAGCAATTTGTCCTGAATTGGCACTCTCAGTTGGGTCCCACCAGAACCAGCATCGTTACAGGCCGCCCCGGTCGTCGGCAGTATTTCGGGGGCGAGACTTTCCGCCGCCTCTGTCGGGGGTGGCATTTAGGGGGCGGGACCTTCCGCCGCCTAGGGTGGCAAAAAAGCTGGCGGCGCTCCTGGGTGAGGAGCAGGAGATGAGCGCACGGGGCAGCTGAAAAGGGATGAGCCGGAGTGAAGCTTGAAACACAAATGCAGGGGCCAAGAATCCCAATTCATCCATCCCGGACAGAGGGAGTCAAATACTCGCTGATGGACAATTGGTTCAGATTCTGGGACTGGTTCCTTGTGCAGCAAGTGAAGTTAACTGCACCTCAGAGCCGTGACAGAGCACTGTATAACCAGTGTCTAGTGACTCTTACCCTGGGCTCTCCCCAGTATAGACTCTTGTTCACACTAGTCGAATGATGTTCAAATGCTGAGAAGGAGCAGGGAAGAGGCACAGAAATGACTTGTGGCCTGGCCAGCACACCTTTGAGCAGGCAACCCGAGGGGCTGCAGCTAGTCCCCTTGACTAAGCAGTTCCGAGGTCTGTCATTAAGGTCTATAGTCACCCAGCAGGAGGAGGTAACTGCATTTCAGGTTTTTGCTCTAGCAGACAAAGGTGTAAGGAGAGCTGGCAAAGCTGATGTTAGAAACATTGACACTGGAAATCCATGTAAGTGTAGAAGAGTGACGGAACCAATCATGCGGGGACGTGGGAATTCATTCTCACCTGGCCTCTGGGGATGGAGGCAGCACGTGACTGGCACTTCTCGCTCCTGCCGTACGAGGGGCAGGTGCTGCTACCGGCTGCTCCCCCTAACCCCCGCCCTGCTGCGCTCTGGGGATGCTGCCCTGCTGTGGAGCTCTCAGGTGTCTTGAACTGGAATTTGTTTGGAGAGAAACTGCTAAGGAGCCTTATCAGCCCCGAGCAGAGAGTACCTGGGAGCCTGCCTGGGTCGGGCGGGTCTGGTACAGCCTCTCCCCAGATAAGGCTCTTCCCTGGATCTGCCACCCATTGGAATCTGGAACGATTCCCTCCGAGGTAACACCTGGGGCAGCCAGGGCAGGGCAAGGCACGGCCTGCTCCCCTGGAGCGTTAGGGCTTACAGGAGTCAGAGGTGTCAGCGGAGCAGGTTGTACGTTAATGCAGCGAAGGCAGTTGGGGGGCAGAGGAATTGGGTGCTTTGCCATTGCACTTGATCAGCTCAATTTGAAAATTCTTTCAAAGGAAATCCAGATGTATACATCTGACTGGGGTACATGTACACACATACACACGCATACTCACACGTGCACACACTCATGTGCACATACACATACACACATACATACGCACATGTACACATACATATATATACACACGTACACATACACGCACACACGCTGTCCCTGGAGCGCCCCAGGATGCGACTGACGGGGTGGCTGGCTATTATGGAGGCACAAAGGGGTTGGGAGAAAATAATCAAGAAGAACTCTTCCTAGCAGCAGAAAATGTAGCGATTGATAGAGGTTCAGGTCAGAAAGGACCATTATGTGCATCTAGTCGCCCCTCCTGTATAACTCAGGGCCTAGAATGTGACCAAGTGGTTCCTTCAGCCAACCATAGCATGGGACTGAGCCAGAGCATGTCTTTTGGAACGACGTCCACATGCAGGAGAGCCAGCTGGCTACCAGAAAATCTCTCTTCTGCAGTGACGTGGGGTTAAGGGACACGGGGGAAAAGACATGGAGGCTGTGACTAAACTTAGAGCAGCAAGGCCAGGAAAACCAGGGTTAGGTCCCAGGCCTGGCTATCAGATCTGCTGTTTTCTATTCCTGGCTTTGGGACCATGAGCGAGTCTCTGCACCGCTGGGTGCCTCGGTTTCCCCAGCTATCAAATGGAGCTAATCAAGGTTTTGTTTGTTCTCCCCATTTTACAGGGTGGGAAACCGAGACACAGTTGGGACCTGTCTACACTACAGGTCTGTCGTGCGTTTGTAATCTGCTGACCCCCACATGTTGTTCAGAGCCTATGGACAACACAGCTCCTAAAGGTACGTTTGTTCTGTGCTTTTCCCCTATGTACCAGCAGGGCTGGACAGCATTTCTCACTGTGATGTGGGGAGCAGGTCCTGGGTACTAAGGGTCTGAAGAAGCTCTCAAGGACTAATTTTTAAAAATAATTGTTATCAATGAATTGGGAGAAAACATACAATCACTGCGGATAAGATTGGGGGGTGACAAAATACAGGCAGAGTGGTAATTCCTGATGGCGAGAGGGCAGTGATACAGAGCGATCTGGCTCATTCAGCCAGCTGGACCCATTCAAAGAAAACAAGTTTGAGCAGAGCCCAATGCAAGGTCCTATGCGTGGCAACAAGGCACGCCGGCCACACCTCCAGAATGGGGACGTGTGTCCAGGAAAGCAGTGACTCTGAAATGGATTTAGGGGCCAGAGTGGAAAAGCCACTCAACATGAGCTCCCAGTGTGATGCTGTGGTGAATAGGGCTAAAGCCATCATTAGACGTAGGAGCAGAGCCGTGAGTAGGATAGGGAGGTGACACAGCAGCAGTGAGACTGCTATTGGAATACTGCCTCCAGTGTTGGTGTCCTCCTTTGAAAAAGATGGTCCTAGAAATTGGAGCTGGGGCAGCAAAGAGCCACCAAATGTTCTGAGGGCTGGAGAAAAATGCCTTCTAGTGAGCTATTGAAAGAGCTCAACCTGTTTAGCTTATCAAAAGAAGATTGAAAGGTGACTTCACTGAAGTGTTGAAGTGCCTTAATGGAGAGAAAATATTGGGTATTAAAGGGCTCTTTAATCGAGCAGAGAAAGGCAGAACAAGACCCAATGGCTGGAAGGTGAAAAGAGACAAATTCCTATGACAAATAAGGCACAAATATTCAACAGCGAGGATGATTGACCACAGGAAGAAGCTACCATGGAAAGTGGTGGATTCTCCATCTCTTGATGTCATTTAATAAAGACTAGATGCCTTTCCGGAATGTGTTTGCCCCAAAAGTAGCTATTGTGGTAGACAGGAGGCCTGTGATATGCAGGGGGTCAGATTAGATGCTCTAACTGTCTCTTCTGCCCATAAAGTCTACTCATTTCTGAGAAATCGAGTGTAGCATTGGGAGCAGCTTGTGATGTTTTACTGTCTAGCCGGCTTGCTTCCTAGAATGAACACTCATTGAGCGGGGTGATCCACAGGGAGTAGCTCAAACCTTCAAAGTGTCTGCCCTGTGGCAGGACATTAGCACTGCAGGGGAGGGGTGGGTGTGGCAGTGACATCACAAAGGCCTTTTGCAGGACCTCAACCTATTGGCCAAAGGTGTAGGGGAGGTGGTGACCTCACAGAGGGATGCTGACATCAGCCAGGCAGGACAGGGGCGCAGGGCCAGGGAAACCTCAGAGACCCCTGTGGCTTTGCTTCAGCAAGTCTCCTTCTCGAGGTCTCTCTTTGAGGTCTGAGAGAGTATTAGGGGTCACATACGTGAGCACCAGGAGGAACCTCTTTTGAGTTTTCTCCTTTCTTTTTCCTGATTTCACTAGAAAACTGACGTCCCTGTTTAGAAGGTAAGAGCCTCTGAGAGGTTTGGAACCTGTTCAGTCTGATGCATCTGGCGCCATCTGAATTTTAGGCATGGAAAACACTAGCTTAAGGTGGCCAAATTTTATTCCCCACCTGGGATTTTGTCCCTTAGAATCTCTGGGGACATTAAGGTTTGTCCTTTTTCTTTTACCTTTTCCTCTATCCCTCCCTCCTTTCTCTTCATCTCTTACTTCTTTTGTCTGTTCCCCTGTTCCCCTCCCACCACCAGGAGGGGTGTGTGTGTGTCGTGGGGGTTGCTCTACAACTCCCATTGTGAGAGGTCCACCGAAAAATGTGGGGCTGAAATAGTGCTCAGACAGTGATCCCCAGCTGTGACCTGGGCCATCCTTTGGGCTCTCTGGTGAGAACCCTCATCCTCCCGCCCCTCGGTCTCTACCCTGATTGGCTGAGCAGGGCATTATATACAGGGAGGAGACTCAGGTCCCTGTTGTTTTCTTTTAAGACCAAGTAAATAGTCATAACCAGTCATATGTTCGACAAATTTTGCTGCTTCTCTGCAGTTCATTATTTTCTCTACCATTCCAGTTCTCCTAAAATACTTGCTGAATAATTACTATGAACCCTTGCTGGTCTGGAACTCACTTGAGAGCACTTTATTCAGGTCATTCAATGTCTGAAATTCAAGATCCGATGGTTAGTTTGAAAATCAGGGCTCTTGGATCCTATTCCCAACTCTGCCACGGACTGGCTGTGTGACCTAAGACAAGTCAATTCTCCTTTCTCAGCCTTAGCTTCTCCCTCTTTCAAGTAGGGATAACAATCCGCTCCTACCTACCTCCCGACAGGTGGAGGATGGGGATCTATTGGAGAGCGTCACTAGGAGCAGTGCATAAGATGAGGTGTCCTATCATGTTTACTCAGATCAGATTAGGACATAATAGAATGGCTGAAATAGTCTATTTTATTTGTATTTAATTATGTTGCAATTGTTAAGAGCAGCAACTACTTAGCTCAGACTGAAACATCTTATCTAATTTTTGAGATCTAAGTGTCTCCTCTTTGTGTGCGACGAGACAAACACGTACTCCTGTTCTTTTTGTGACACAGAAGATGCTTTTGTTTTGCAACAAAATATTTTTGCAAAGAATTTTCATGCCACTTGATATGATTTCAAGAAAGAAACTGGTTTAGTTTGAATGGGATTTTTGGACAGAAACGGTTTCAATGAAATTTCCCCACCATCTCGATTCCTGGGCTCTATCCCTGTCTTTGGGGGGTTTGCTGTCTGTTAGAACAGGAGTCTGATTTGGATAGGGATAGAGACCTCTTCAATGTTTTTAATGAAGTAAATACTAATGGGAATTGTGTGATCATGGGAGACTTTAACTTCCCAGATATAGACTGGAGGACAAGTGCTAGTAATATAATAGGGCTCAGATTTTCCTAGATGTGATAGCTGATGGATTAGATGCTCTAACTGTCTCTTCTGCCCATAAAGTCTACTCATTTCTGAGAAACCGAGTGTAGTATTGGGAGCAGCTTGTGATGTTTTACTGTCTAGCCGGCTTGCTTCCTAGAATGAACACTCATTGAGCGGGGTGATCCACAGAGAGTAGCTCAAACCTCCAAAGTGTCTGCCCTGTGGCAGAACATTAGCACTGCAGTGGAGGGGTGGGTGTGGCAGTGACATCACAAAGGCCTTTTGCAGGACATCAGCCTATTGGTCAAAGGTGCTGGGGAGGTGGTGACCTCACAGAGAGATGCTGACATCAGCCAGGCAGGACAGGGGCTCAGGGCCAGGGAAACCTCAGAGTCCCCTGTAGCTTTGCTTCAGCAAGTCTCCTTCTCGAGGTGTCTCTCTTTGAGGACTGAGAGAGTATTTAGGTTCACGTATATGAGCGCCAGGAGGAACCTCTTTTGAGTTTTCTCTTTTGTTTTTCCTGATTTTACTAGAAAACAGATGTCCCTGTTTAGAAGGTAAGAGCCTCCGAGAGGTTTGGAACCTGTTCAGTCTTATGCATCTGGCGCCATCTGAATTCTAGGCATGGAAAACACTAGCTTAAGGTGGTCGAAGTTTAGTCCCCACCTGGGATTTTGTCCCTTAGAATCACTGGGGACATTAGGGTTTGTCCTTTTTGTTTTACCTTTTCCTCTATCCCTCCCTCCTTTCTCTTCATCTCTTACATCTTCTGTCCTTTCCTCTGTTCCCCTCCCACCACCAGGAGGACTCTGTGTGTGTGTCGTGGGGGGTGCTCTGCAATGGGAACAGGGACAATTCTCCAACTTTGGGCAGTCGAGAGCCTCGGTGAGATAAGGGGCGTTAAAGCCCTTTGTGAAGGAGAAAGGGGAGTTTCACGGTGTTGAGCACCAAGGAATTCTAAACTTTGCTAAAACACATTGAGGGATGTGAGTCCCACCTTTTTAGGTATCTGGGGTGCTGGGAGGAGAGAAGAGGTGCCTGTCTCCATTTTATGGCCTCAACAAACTAAGTGCTGTGCCCCAGATATTTCAGAGATCCCTGAAAAAGAATGTCTTCCCATCCATTAACATACCTGGAAAGATACTGGAACTCCTTATTAAACAATCAGTTTGTCAGCACCTACAGGACAATTTGGTTCTTGGGACTAGTGAGCATGGACTTGTCAAGAACAAATCATTCCAAACCAATCCTAGCTCCTTCTTTGGCAGGGTTACGGGCCTAGTGGAGGTGGGTAAACAGTAGATGTGATCCATCTTGATGTTAATAAGGACATTCTCACAAACAAACTAGGGAGATGTGGTCTAGATGCAATTAGTATAATATGTGTGCACAGATGCTTGCAAGCCCGTACTCCAACAGCCCAGAACCAAACAGCAGGAAGCAGATCATGCAATGAACTCCTGCCAGTGCGTGTAGATTGCATTAC
>NW_027055557.1:0-7240 GCF_011386835.1 Chrysemys picta bellii | reverse complement strand
CTGCTGCGCTGCGGAGGGAGGAGGCGCATGGCAGCCTCCCCTCTCCCGCCCCGGCAGGGGATTCGGAGTCGAATCCGAGGGAGCCGGGGGCTTATTCTGGCAGGACCTCCTGAGCAGAAGCCTGGCGGGGCTTGGGTGAGTGCCTTGTCCCTGGGGGGATCCTCCCCTCTGGCCCCCACCTTAGCCCCAGGGCAGCCTGCCTGCTGCACCCCAAACTCCTAATCCCTGACCGAGCCCCATCCACTGCACTCCCTCCCGCACCCCAACGCCCTGTCCCAGCCCAGAGCCTGCACCCAGCTCCCAAACCCCCTCCCACACAACACCCTGTCCCAGCCAGAGCCTGCACCCAGCACCCAAACCACCTCCCGCACCCCCTCCTACACCCCAACCCCCAGCCCAGAGCCTGCACCCAGCACCCAAACCTCCTCCCGCACCCCTAACCCCTGTCCCAGCCCAGAGCCTGCATCCAACCCCCAAACCCCATCCCAGAGCCTGCACCCCCTTCTGCACCCCCTTCTTAACCCCAACCCTCTGCCCCACCCCAGAGCCTGCACCCAGCACCCAAACCTCCTCCTGCACCCCCTCCTGCACCCCAACCCCCAGCCCAGAGCCTGCACCCAGCACCCAAACCTCCTCCTGCACCCCAACACCCTGTCCCAGCCCAGAGCCTGCACCCAGCCTCCAAACCCCCTCCTGCACCCCTAACCCCTGTCCCAGCCCAGAGCCTGCATCCAACCCCCAAACTCCATCCCAGAGCCTGCACCCCCTTCTGCACCCCCTTCTTAGCCCCAACCCTCTGCCCCACCCCAGAGCCTGCACCCAGCACCCAAACTCCATCTCACACCCCCTCCCGCACCCCAACCCTCTGTCCCACCCCAGAGCCTGCACCCAGCACCCAGACCCCCTCCCAGAGCCTACACCCCAAACCCCCTCCTGCACCCAAACTCCCTCCCTGAACCTTGCAGTCCCTTCCAACCCGATGGGTCTATAATTCTTTGATTCTAGCATCTGTCACCTAAAAAGAAGGGCTGGCGCGTATGGATTTCCTCCGCATCCTCTGCACTGAAGACAGAAGTTTCTCCGCAATGGCCTGGTCTTCCTGGAGTGCTCCTTTAGCGCCTCGATCACCTAGTGGCTTTGCTGACTGTTTGGCAGACTTCCTGCATCCCATGTACTTACCCAATGCTTTGCTGTTAGTTGTTGTGCCTTAGCTAGTTCCTCTTCACGTTCTTTTTTGGCCTTATTATACTTTTCATTTGACTTGCCAGAGTTTATGCTGCTTTGTATTTTCCTCACTAGGATTTGACTTCCAAAGTGCCTCTTTTACTCGGCTGTTTAGCCCTGGGGGCATTTTTTTTATCCTCGCACTGGTTTGTTTTATATTTGCGGGATACATGTAGTGTGAGCCTCTAGCATGGTGTTTTTAAACAGTCTCCGTGCGCTTTGCTGGCATTTCACCCTGGCATGTTGCTTTTAATTTCCATTTAACGAGCCCCCTCACGTCTGTGCAGTTCCCCTTTCTGAGTTGAATGCTCCTGCGGTGGGTTTCTTTGGCAGGTCCCCCTCCAGGGCTGTGCCATGTAATTCCATCATGGCTGCGATTCCTGAGAGTAACTACTCCAGCGTGGAGGCTGCACGGTGAGAGCTCACACCGTGCACTGTCCTAAGCAGAGAACGTCTCCCAGGGCCGGCGCTGCGGTACCGCTCCTCGCCAACGCTGCCCGGCTCCGCTGCATGTGCCCCGTCAGCTAGCAGGGTTTTGTTCTCGATTGTCACAAACGGGGGATAAAAGGACTCTCCTCATCTGTGTGAGGGGGACGTTACCAGCATTCAGCCAGTAGTCACAGAGGCGCTGGGCGTCATCTGGCCCCTCGGCAGCTCGGAGCACAGGGCAGAAAGTGAAGTCACAGCCTGTGCTGATTCAATGTACTGCCCACCCGTTGCTCCCCTCCCCGACACAGTCTGTTCCCTTTCCCCTCCCTCGCCTGCCCCCCCGCAACGGGGCCTGTTTGCAACAGCAGCAGGTGCGGGGACAGGGGCAGGAGCAACATTGACCCACGTATGTCACGGGGTCGGATAAGCTCAGATGAAAGCACATGGCCCCATTACACTCTGGGAGGGGCCGGCAGGGGTAGGTCAGTGGCAGCGGGGGGTGGGGGGGCACAGGGTCCTTTGCTCAGCTCAGGGCACTGTGCGGTTAACAGGTCGCTTGTTTTCCTTGGCAACGGTGTCATCTAGCCGTTCGTCCGTGACGCTCCCCAGTGCAGCAGGGCTTTACCCCTGCACCAGTGAACTACGCCAGGCCGCGCTGCAGGGACGGCGCGAGGAGAGGTGGCCGGGCAGCTTCCCCTCAGCAATCAGCCCCACGGCCATCGAGATGCTCTTGTAAAGTCACTTTCCCAGTCAGGAAGCTGCAGAGGGGCCGGAGTGTGAGACAGAGCACCTGCCCCCACAGGCCAGCCCATGCCATGCCGGCAGCTCAGTGCAGGGCACATTCCTGGTCACTGAGCTCAATGCCCATCGGCTCACCTGGACGGCGTGTCCCTCTGCTGAGGACGGCAGCTCAGCCCCTTAGCACGGGGCTCTGCAGACCCCACCCATGAGAGGGGTCCCACAGGGCAGAGAGCGGAACACACTAGTGCAGGGGCATCAGGTAGCAACCCGAGGGGAGCACAGAGATGAAATGTCCAGCCGTCTCTGTGGTGGAAAGGGTCTCTGAGGCTCAGGACAGGAGGCTACCAACCCTCAGGGACCCGCTCTGACTCCTGTGCTCACGGCCCTCCAGGGGCTAGTGCAGACGGGAGAGGAGCACAATCGGGGGGGGGGCGGAAAGGGGCACACTAGTGATAAGGCACCTGCAAGGTCAGAGGTGCAGAGCACCTCCGCCATCCGGAGACCTGAACTGCCCTCCACACCAACCACATCACTGCTCCAAAATCCCAACCCGGCCTGGCCTCTCCCTGCTCCTCTCTGGGACACTCAGTGCTGGGCTAGAGCGCTGGCAGCCACCGTGCGAGGAGATCGTCTGCACATGGGGATCTCGTTCACCGTCCTCCCTCACCCTCAGGAGGGGACACAGCACAGACCCGCCGAACCCCATCGGCCCTCCGAAGGGGGCTCAGGCCCAGCCAGATGTTCAACAAGGACAAGTGCAGAGTCCTGCACTTCGGACGGAAGAATCCCATGCACTGCTACAGGCTGGGGACGACTGGCTAAGCGGCAGTTCTGCAGAAAGGGACCTGGGGATTACAGTGGATGAGAAGCTGGATTTGAGTCAGCAGTGTGCCCTTGTTGCCAAGAAGGCTAACGGCATATTGGGCTGCACTAGTACGAGCATTGCCAGCAGATCGAGGGAAGTGATTATTCCCCTCTATTCGGCACTGGTGAGGCCACACCTGGAGTACTGCGTCCAGTTTTGGTCCCCCCAGTAGAGAAAGGATGTGGACAATTGGAGAGATTCCAGCGGAGGGCAAGGAAAATTATTAGGGGGCTGGGGCACATGATGTACAAGGAGAGGCTGAGGGACCTGGGCTTCTTTAGTCTGCAGAAGAGAGGAGTGGGGGGGGATTTGATAGCAGCATCTCCTGTATGTTCAGGAGTTCCACTGAATGAGGATGTGAAATGAATTTAAACATCAACATTTTTCCTGTTAAAATGTACAAACACCGAGCAAACCTGTCCATCGTCGAAAATCAGTTCTGGTCCTCTGAGGCTCTAGTTTGCTTTCATCGATTAAACAAAGATAAGTTTCAGAGGGGGAGCCGTGTTAGTCTGTTTCAGCAAAAACAATGAGGAGTCCTGTGGCACCTTAAAGACTAACAAATCTGACAAAGTGGGTTCCAGCCATGAAAGCTTATGCCCAAATCAACGTGTTAGTCTTTAAGGTGCCACAGGACTCCTCCTTGTTCAAACATTGATAGAATATGAATGCACATTTGCAGGTCCTTGTTCTCCACGAGCGATGCTGTGCAGAAGAACAAGAACCACATCCAGTTGGGGCTCAGGGGTTAGCAGAGATCACCAGCACCTTGGCTCCTTCACAGTCAGCCAGCAGTAGCTGGGCTCCACGACAAGCCACAAGAACCAGCCAGTGGCTCTGAGCAGAAAAATAGCCACCAAGAAGCTGGCTAGAGCTGCCGGGATCCCCAGAAAGGCCACCATGCCCATGTCCAGGAATAGTCCTAAGAAAGTGGTGGCTGCAGCAGGGACCAAAAAAGGCAGAGTAAAGCCCCGCAAAGGTCACTGCTGACAAACCCAGAAGGTGGTTGTCATAAACAGACAGTTAAGGGTTAATGCCTCTCGTACCTGTAAAGGGTTAAGAAGTTCACCTAGCCTAGCTGACACCTGACCAGAGGAACCAATGGGGGGACAAGATTTTTCAAGAGGAAGGAGGGAAGTTTTTCCTTTGTTCTCATCATTAAGTTCTGTGCCAGAGTGAAAAGATCCAGGAATCAACCAGGGTAGTGAGTATTAGAGAAGGAATAAATTAGCTTATGTTTATTTCCTTTTGTAACTTCGTTTTGCATAAGAAGGGGAATTAAATTGGGTTTTTCTTTTGTGTAACTAAGGCTTTTGCCCAGAGGAAAATCCTCTGTGTTTTTTAATCTGTTGTCTGTGAGAATAGCTGGCATGCTAATCTCACAGAGGTTTTCCTTTCACCCTTTTTCTTTAATTAAAAGTCTGTTCTTTAAAACCTGATTGATTTTTCCTTGTTTTAAGATCCAAGGGGTTTGGATCAGTGTTCACCAGGAAATTGGTGGAGAAGTCTCTCAAGGCTACCCAGGGAAGGGTTATAGTACGTGGGAAGGAGATATTTTGGGGGGAAGACAAAGTTCCCAAATAACTCGTAAATGGTTGTTTAAACAATTTGGTGATGGCAGTATACTGATCTAAGGTGGTAATTAAGCTTAGGGGTTCTCATGCAGGTCTCCACATCTGTACCCTAAAGTTCAGAGTGGGGGTGACACCTATAACATGGTGGCAGAGGTGGGATTCAAAGGAACCAAAAGCCAGTAGATTTTTTTCTCTCCTTTGAACTGCTGGGGAAGCAGTGAAGAGAGATACAGATCTTCTCTCTCTTCATCTGAAGGCAAACAGGTTAAGTTTTTCTAACAAGGGCTTTGTTAGAAGAAGGTCCAGTGGTGATAGCTAGCATATAATTAACACTGGCAAAAGAAATCACAAAACCGGTTTTCCTTGTTTCTTTCTTACTCTGGGGGTGGGGGTGGGAGGGGAAGATGACAGAAAGGGACGCACAAAAGAAGCTAGAATTGGCCAGATTTGAGGCTGAAGAAAAAGCAAAAGAACACAATAGACAGATGGTCAAATTTGAGGCTGAAGAAAAAGCAAAAAGGGAGGCAGAGGCAACTGCCCATGAAAGAGCTTTGGAAATTGAAAAGGCAAGGGATGAAGCAGAAAGGGCCAAGGAAGAGGCTGACCACTAGACGGCTACGGAGATCCAGAGGGAATCCCAGAAGCATGCACTGGAGTTAGCCGAGTGGCTAGGCAGACGTTCTGCAGAAAAGGACCTAGGCCCTAGGGGTTACAGTGGATGAGAAGCTGGATATGAGTCGACAGTGTGCCCTTGTTGCCAAGAAGGCTAACGGCATTTTGGGCTGTAGAAGTAGGGGCATTGCCAGCAGATCGAGGGATGTTATTATTCCCCTCTATTTGGTATTCGTGAGGCCTCATCTGGAGTACTGTGTCCAGTTTTGGGCCCCACACTACAAGAAGGATGTGGACAAATTGGAAAGAGTCCAGCGGAAGGCAACAAAAATGATTAGGGGGCTGGAGCACATGACTTATGAAGAGAGGCTGAGGGAACTGGTCTGCAGAAGAGAAGAATGAGGGGGGATTTGATAGCTGCTTTCAAGTACCTGAAAGGGGGTTGCAAAGAGGATGGATCTAGACTGTTCTCAGTGGTAGCAGATGACAGAACAAGGAGCAATGGTCTCAAGTTACAGTGGGGGAGGTTTAGGTTGGATATTAGGAAAAACTTTTTCACTAGGAGGGTGGTGAAGCATTGGAATGCGTAACCTAGGGAGGTTTGTAAGGTCAGGCTTGACGAAGCCCTGGCTGGGATGATTTAGTTGGGGTTGGTTCTGCTTTGAGCAGGGGTTTGGACTAGATACCTCCTGAGGTCCCTTCCAACCCTGATCTTCTATGATTCTATGATCGGAGGAGGTCCCAGAGGATTGGGAAAAAGGCAAATATAATGCCCATATTTAAAAAAAGGGAAGAAAGAGAACCCTGGGAACTAAAGACCGGTCCGCCTCACCTCAGTCCCCGGCAAAGTCAATACAGAGGAGAACCAGTTCAAGAGACAGAAATGAAAGGTCCTTCCAGGCATCTTGTAACGAAAGCATGGAGTAATGAAGCCCTTTCAACACAGTTGAGCAGTGAACACCCTGAACTCAATGTGGTGGTGTAATTTTTGATAGTTATTTCTCTCAAGCTGGAAGAAAACAATAGTCACTGAAAATGTGCAGATGGTAAACAATGAAGAGGACAGGTCACTGAGACAGAGTGATCTGGATTGCTTGGTAAACTGGGTGCAAGCAAACAGTGTTTTTAATATGGCTAAATATAAATGTGTACATCTAGAAACAGTGTGTGGGGGGGAGAGGAAGTGAGCCAAAAACTTACAGAATGGGGAATTCTATCCTGGGAAGCAGTGATTGTCCACCACAACCTCCAAATCATTTTTCAGTCAGCTGAACATGAGTTCCCACTGTGATGCTGTGGCCAAAAGAGCTAATACAATCCTGGGATGCACAAACAGGGGAATCTCAAGTAGGAGTAGAGAGGTTATTTTATCTCTATAGCTGGCAACAGTGCAACCACTCCTGGAATACGGTGTCCAGTTTTGATGCCCGCGATTCAAGAAGGATGTTGATACACTGAAGAGGGTTCAGAGACTTGATTAGAGACTATAAGAATCTACATGACTTGACCTGGGGGCTCCGACACTGCAGTTCTGGGCTCTCACCAGGACGCTGCTGGCCACTCCGCATTGTCTCCGACTCATATCCCAGGTGAACGCTTAAAAACAAACAGCGATATTAACTGTCAAAATTATATAAAAAAAAAATAAAAAATTCCAGCTCTGCCAAACCGAGGTGCGGAAGATCAGGGTTCGAATTCCTGTTGCAAATCAAGCACAGCAGGGATTCGAACCCGGTGCTCCCACATGCTAGGTGACTGGGCTAACCCCCGTGGCTCTTCTGGGTTGGAGTTTTCG